>NC_057814.1:407291758-407559539 GCF_018294505.1 Triticum aestivum | reverse complement strand
GGGGCGCGTCGGCGAGGAGAGAACAGAGAGTAACTGGCGGGGGGGTACGGGCCGTTAGGTAGTCTCCTCTTTGCCGTCCGCCTCTCTTTGCCATCCGCCCTTTTTCCTCTTTGCCGTCTGTTGGCAGACGGCGAAGAGGTGGGGCATTAAGTTTTTTTCCAAACGGGCGGGGGGTGGGGGCCACCTCTCTCTTTGCCATCTGCCAGCGGACGGCAAAGATTCTTTGCCGTCTGCCAGCGGACGGCAAAGATTCTTTGCCATCTGCTGGCAGACGGCAAAGAGCTCGCGGATGGCAAAGAGCTTCTTTGCCGTCTGCTTTTGGGTAGCTGATGGCAAAGAGCTTCTTTGCCGTCAGCTAGCAGACGACAAAGAGCTGGCAGATGGCAAATTAGCTGATTCCAGTAGTGATATGAGTTCCGTGTGGAGAACTGCTTCTGCCCCGTAGACCAGGGCAAAGGGTGTCTGGCCGGTGGCTCGATTTGGCGTCGTTCTGATCGACCAAAGAACCGCCGGCAGCTCATCAATCCAGCGCCTTCCACTCTTGCGCAGCCTGTCAAAAGTCTTCGTTCTTAAGCCTCGCAGAACTTCAGCATTGGCTCTCTCTACTTGGTCGTTGCTTCGTGGGTGTGCCACGGAAGCAAAACTGACCTTGCTGCTGAGATCCTCAATGTACTGCATGAAGGCATGGCTTGTAAACTGTGTGTCGTTATCGGTGATGACTCTGTTGGGCACACCAAAACGGCAAACTAGCCCTTTGAAGAACTTGATGGCTGACTGCGATGTCACCTTCCTCACCGCTTCCACCTCTGGCCACTTTGTGAACTTGTCGATTGCGACGTACAAGTACTCAAAGCCCCCGACAGCACGAGGGAAAGGGACCAATATGTCCAGCCCCCAGACCGAGAAGGGACAGGAGAGAGGGATGGTTTGAAGGGCTTGAGCTGGTTGATGGAGCTTCTTCGAATGGAACTGGCACGCTTCACACTTGGTTACTAGTGTCGTCGCATCCTGGAGGGCGGTGGGCCAGAAGAAACCTTGCCGGAAAGCCTTGCTGGCAAGGGCCCTCGACCCTATGTGGGAGCCACATACGCCTTCATGTATCTCTGCCAACAGCTCTAGTCCTTCCTCCCGGGAGATGCACTTCAATTTCACCCCATTTGGCCTTCTTCTGTACAAGACATTGTCAACGAATTGGTACAGAGCAGACCGGAGGACTACTCTCTCTGCGTCTTCCTGCTCCTCAGGAAGCTCTGCTACTTGGAGGAATCGGACGGTGTGATGTGCCCATGCCGGAGCCTGTGGCTCGACGACAAGGACCAAAGGCATCTCTTCTGCCGCGGGAGCGGCTGCCTCTACGGCCATGGCCTGAGGCCCTGCTGGAGTCGGTTGCCCCGTGGCAGGATCGGCATCCACGGCAACATCTTCGCCAGCGGCTCCAGGGAGCTTGGTGGGGAAGTACTTGCCGGGGCCTAGCTTCCTCCGCTTGTTCTGCCCGGTTGATGGTTCGACGGATGGTTGAGTTAACTGAAGCACAAAAGCACCTGGTTCCACAGGTAGCTTGAGGGTAAGCACGCTTGAAAGGTAGTCGGCAATGTCGTTCTCCGCCCAAGGGACATGCTCTGCTTGTATACCGTCAAAGCGCTCCTCCAGTTTCCTCACTTCGTCCACGTAAGCCTCCATCAACGAACTTTGGTAATCTTTGTTGATCTGCCTGACGACGAGCTGCGAATCGCCCCTGACGATGAGCTTTCTGACCCCGAGGTCCGCCGCGATCCTGGGACCGGCAAGCAAGCCCTCGTACTCGGTGGTGTTGTCAGTTGACATCTCCCAAGGAAAGTGCATTTGGATGACATACTTGAGGTGGTCTCCGGTGGGCGCGACAAGCAGTACGCCAGCACCGGCGCCTTGCAGCGAAAAAGCCCCATCAAAGTACATGATCCAGTTGCGGCTCGTTTCCTTGCTGGGGAGAGTGGTCTCCTGTACCTCTTTGTCGGGTGTCGAGGTCCATTCTGCAACAAACTCAGCCAAGACTCTGCTCTGAATCGTCGAGGTGCTTTCGAACTTCAAACCGAAACTTGATAGCTCCAGGGCCCATTCCACGATCCTCCCCGTTGCATCTGGGTTATGCAGTATCCGTTGCAACGGGGAGCGGGTGGCCACGGTGATCTCGTGCGCTTGGAAGTAATGACGCCGCTTCCTTGAGGCCATAAGGAGGCCGAAGAGCAATTTTTGCACACCTAAGTACCTCGACCTAGCCCCCTGCAAAAGGGAGCTGACGAAGTAAACTGGGTGCTGCACCATTTTCTTCTTCTGCGCCACTTCACCTGGTCGCGCGAGCCCTGTCGCACTGGTCTCAGCCTCTGCCGGGGACTCAGTCTTGCCGGGACCGAGCACTGCCGGGGAGGGTTCCGGCTCGCCATCCACTGACTCTGCCGCCACTGCTGCCTCTTCGTCGACCTCTCTCTGCGCCACCAGTGCGGCGCTAACCACCTGATTCGTTGCCGCTAGGTACATCAGCAACGGTTCTTGTGGTTTGGGCGCAACCAGGACGGGGGTAGAGGAGAGGTACCTCTTCAAATCCTACAGCGCTGCCTCGGCCTCCGGGGTCCACTCCATTGGGCACGTCTTCTTCAAGATCTTGAAAAAGGGAAGGGCATGCTCCGCGGACTTGGAGATGAATCTGCTCATGGCGGCAACGCAGGCAGTGAACCGACGCACGTCTTTGATTCGCTTGGTTGCCTCAATATGCTCGATGGCCTTGATCTTATTTGGGTTTGCCTCAATCCTGCACTGTGACACAAAGAACCCGAGAAGCTTGCCGGATGGGACACCGAAGACACACTTCTCAGGGTTCAGCTTGAGGTTGATCTTGCGCAGGTTTGCAAATGTTTCCTCCAGATCTTGCACAATTGTCGCTTTGTCCTTGGTTTTGACCACTATGTCATCCATGTAAGCTTCCATATTTCTATGTAATTGGGGCTCAAAACGAATTTGGACTACTCTTGCAAAGGTTGAGCCAGCACTCTTCAACCCGAAAGGCATCCGTAAAAAGCAATACGTACCACATGGGGTGATGAATGCTGTGTTCTCCTCGTCTTCTTTTGTCATGAAGATCTCGTGGTACCCTGAGTAGGCGTCGAGGAATGATAACAGGTCACACCCGGCCGTGGAGTCGACAATCTGGTCGATGCGCGGCAACGGGAAGGGATCCTTTGGACAAGCTTTATTGATGTCTGTGTAATCAATACACAGCCTCCACTTCCCGTTTGCCTTGCGCACCACTACCGGCTTGGCCAACCACGTCGGATGGAGGACCCCCCTTACCAAGCCTGCCGCCTCTAGTTTCCTGATCTCCTCCGTAATGAACTCCTGCCTCTCCAGAGCTTGCTTTCTGACCTTCTGCTTGACAGGCCGTGCATGAGGACAGACAGCAAGATGGTGCTCAATCACTTCCCTGGGAACGTCGGGGATGTCGGAGGCTTGCCATGCAAACACATCGACATTCGCCCACAGGAAAGTGACGAGCTCGCTTTCCTATTTGTTGTCGAGGGTGGAGCTTATGGTAAAAGCTCCCCCCGTGCCGTCCTCCTTGACGGCCACCTTCTTGGTCTCTGGTGGTGCAGCTCTGGACTTCTTGCTCTTGCCGGTGGAGCTCTCTGGCACGTCCTCAACGGGAGCGCAACACCCCGAAGAGGTGCGCTTGCCGGAGTGGGTGCGAGGGGTCTCACCGGTCTTTTTTCCTCTCGGGACTCCGTCGGCAGGAGCAGGCGCCTTGGCGGCAGCTGCTGCAACTGCTTCCCGGTAGAGTTGGTCGGCGCAAATCAACGCATCTTTCTTGTCAGAGGGGACGGTGATGATGTTCATCGGCCCGGGCATCTTCAGCGTGTTGTAGGCGTAGTGAGAAGCCGCCATGAACTTGGCTAGTGCCGGGCGGCCGAGGATCCCGTTGTAGGGCAAGGGGATCTCGGCTACATCAAAGACAATCCTCTCCATCCTGTAGTTCAGCTCGCCTCCGAACGTCACCGACAGCGTGACCTTTCCCTTTGACTGGCTCCTCAATGGATTGACCTCTTGGAACGTGCCCGTACCCTCGAGGTCTCCATCAGGGATCTGCAGCCTCTTGATCACAACAGGCGAGATCAAATTCAGACCGGCCCCGCCGTCAACTAGCATCTTCGTCACCTTGAGGTTGCGGATTGTTGGTGAGACCAACAACGGCAAGCACCCGGCCGCAGTGGTGCGGTCAGGGTGGTCCTTGGTGTCGAAGATGATAGGCGTGCTGGACCACTTTAGCGGCTTCCGCGCGCCGAGCTACGGCTCCACCACTGCGATCTCACGCGCCCACTGCTTGAGCTGGCGGTGAGATGTATGCAGCGAGGCGCCACCATTGACGCACATAGCCTCTGTAGCTTTCTGGAACTCGTGATCGCCAGACTCACCGTCCTCGTCATGATCATTGTCTTTCTGCTCCTTGTCGCGGCTCCGGGCGGGCCTCTCTTGCTGATTATCTTTGCCGCGGCGGCCTCCTTGGCCGCCACGTTTCTTGCCGGATCCCTCGGCACCCTCTTGGCCCTTCTCCTTGTCCTGCCGCTCATACTCGGCTTTCTGCTTCTCAGCGAGTAGCTCCACTTGCCGACAGTTCTGGAGGTCATGGCCCTTGGTGCGGTGGATCTTGCAATATTGCTTGTCAGAGCCCCCTGGCTTGTCGGCAGCCGCCAAGGCCCGGCAAGTGGCACACCCGGAAACCTCCTTGCCGGGGTCGCTAGCCTTGGCCTTCTTGGTGGCGCCGGTGTCGTCGGACCCCTCAACGGCAAGCACGGTCTTGCCCTTGTGCTTCCTGTTACGGCGCCGGCCCTTCTTCGCCGGGGTGGCGGTGTCATCCGTGGAGTCGGTTTCCGCGCCGACGTCTTCGCCGGGGTACTTCCTTCCCTCTTCAGCTCGAGCGCACCGGTCGTCCAGAAGATAAAGCTCGGCGACATCCTTGACCTTGTTCATCGCCAGCTCCTCACGCATCTTGCGATTGCGCACATTCTGATGGAATGCACTGATCACGGCGGCTGGATGAACGTCGGGGATGTTGTATTGCACTCGGCTAAACCTTTGGATGTACTTGCACAAGGTTTCTCCTTCCTTCTAGGGGATGATATGCAAATCACTCGCCTGGCCATGAGCTTGGTGGCCTCCAGTAAAGGCGCCAACAAACTCATGACACAGATCCGCCCAAGAAGAAATGGAGTCCACCGGCAAGTGCATCAACCATGACATAACATTGGGCTTGAGTGCCAACGGAAAGTAATTGGCAAGCACCTTTATCGTCGTGGGCCCCACCAGCTTGCATCGCGATGGTGTAGATGCTGAGGAACTCTGACGGGTGAGTCTTGCCATTGTACTTCTCGCCAACGTCAGGCTTGAACGTGCGGTGGGAGGGCCACTGGAACTACCGCAGCTCACGGGTGAAAGCCGGACAACCCACCTCGTAAGGTAGGCCACCGTAGCCCCCCGGTGTTGGGTGGTCCATAATGGGCCCTGCCCGTCTGTCCGACTGGTGGCGCGCGTCACGACGGCGCTCAATGGTGGTTCGAGCGTCTTCATGAGCTCGCTCTCGAAGAACTTGACGTTGGTCGTGGCGGGTTCGCGGGTCGGACGACGCTACGGAGATATCATCACGAGCGTCGTCGCGATGGACCAACACCCGCGGTGGCCGGTATGGAGGAGGGGAGTGCACCGTGGCCGCATCGCCTCCGGCCCGTCCACCGTTGGCATGAGGTGGCTCGATGGAGAAACAGCCTATGGGCCCCGCCGGCCGCAACTCGTCGTTGTTAGCGATGCCGACGAGGATCCGGATGGTGGCCCTCCATTCGTCGAGCTTCTCCGCAGCGGGAGGAAAGTCGAGGAGCCGTGTGACACCCCAAAAATTTAGCCTTGTTTTATTTATTAAAATGTTGCCAGGAAATAAAACTTTTCCATTTGTCAAGATTTACCCTTCTGTCATTGTGAATTTTTACTTCTAGTGGAAGAACCTTCAGAGAGTATTGTTGGACTTAAATAATCTCTATGATAAAACAAATTCTTTATTAGTGGTTTTAAATTTGCAAGATTTGTTTTCTCAGAGCTTTATTCCTTTGAAATGATTTCTTTTGCTTTTGGAGCCTGTTTTGCACTACAACCACTTGACAAATGCATTTAAAATTTCCACCAAAATTTGAGGATGTCATGTGATGTTTCCACATCACTTTTATGCAAAAATACCTTTTGGCCATTGGAGATTTTGAGCTCTACACCAACTTTTCCAATCTGGTCCAGTAGGCACTTTTGCACTGCAACCCATTTAAATATTTCTTTAAAAAAAATTCCAAGTATTTGGAGATGTCAGTGGATGCATACAATTCATCTTCAAGCAAGAACCCAGTGATGTTCTTTGAAACATTTGAGTGGATCAACCTCTTTTGCATTCTGGCCAAATTTGGTGATTTGTACTGCAACCTTATTTTTTCTTTGCTCTAGTAACCCTGAGCTTTTTCCTACTTGTAGCCCTCCCTACCAAACTCTTAAGTCCAGGAGATTGGGCTCATTGGAGGTTTTGAAGTACATGCTTTAAACCCTTTTTCCTTCTATCCAAAACTGGAGTTTTGCAAAACTTGCACTAACAAGTTTCAGGTTTTGCCCAAGTGATCTTACCACCATCCCCTGCATCTAAAGAGACCCTGATCTGGAGATTTTGGCCACTCCAAGAGTTGCCTAAGTGCACTTGGCATTCTGCCGAACACTTGGTGTGCACAGTCAGCTTGAGGCATGTTTTCTAGTTTGCACTGTGAACTTGCTCCAATGACCCAGCAACCATGTCCACTGAGTGCTTTGCTACCCCTACCTCCATCCTGTGCAGTGCCAGCTCCACCCTCGCGCTCTAGACCACACTGGCATTTTGTCGAGCAGGTGCCGTGCGTACTCTGGGCGCGCCCAGAGCGCACGTTTTGCACGCGCGCGCACTGAGCCGACACGCCACACTGCCGCACTCGACGCGACCCGTCCCTGGCCCCAACTGCATCGCCAAACCGCGCACTAGCCCGCTCCCTGCTCCACGGCATCTCTGGCGCCCTGCAGCGCCGCTGGCAGCGCCCTTGGCGGCACGCCGGCGTCGGCGACGGCCTCTGCCATGTTCGGCACCGCCCAAACCACCCCAGCGCGCCAGCTGCCCCTGTGAATAGCTCGTGCTTATCCTCATGCTCGTCGGCACGCGTTCGTCGCCGCCACGGCGCCCTGCGGCTACAGAAACGGCTGTTGCCGGCGATCTTATCTGCAGCCACCGCGGTCCAACCTCGAGCGCCTATATAAAGGGTCCCCGAGCTCGTTCAAGACTTCAGGCGACATCAGACTTCCCCCGTAGAGCTTCCCACGCAGTAGATCGACCCGTAGTGGCCATCTTCCTCAACTCCGGCCAGTTCGGCCGCCACCAAGCTCCCGTGCGATTCGTCGCAACCAGCCGCCCTTTCGCCCAACCAACGCCACCAGTAGTTTCCTCTAGTCCATGCGGAGCTGCCCAACTACCCAAGCTCGATCGGAGAACACCGGAGCCCAAAGATCACTTCGCCACCGTAACCCCCTCCGCCGCGGTGCTCGCCGCCGGCGACTCCTCCCACCTACGACGGCCCAGCGACCACGCAGAGGACCGCCTCGGTCTGGCCGTTCCAACCCCGCTCTTGGATGCCCGTGGGGCGCTGCCGTTCGCCGACGGCGATCGCCGGAGCCCCGCTCCCGTCGGGTAGAAGAGAGGAGAAGGAGGGAAGAACGGTCAAACCTGACCAGTGGGCCCTCTGGACCCACTGTCAGTGACCCGCGCGTCCGCCCTCTCTGGTTAAGTGATAGCGCAAAACGCCGAGTACGTTTCCTCTGCTGCGAAAATGTATTTCACCTCGAAACGTTTTCTTTTCTGGTTTTATTTAAAAACAGAGTTTGACCAGACTTTGACCAGCTATAACTTTTAAAATAAAACTCCAAATGAGTTGATTCTTTTTCCTACCTCTCTCAAACTTCATCTAGTTTATTTTAAGATTTATTTCAAAAATATTTGAGACAACGTTTGGTACTGTGTTTGAAATATTTGTTATTTGGATATTTTGCAACATAGGATTTTGGAGAAAAGGGAAAGCTTCCAAAAAGTGCATCCCTTGCATACTCTTGAAGGCAAGCATTTCTGGACTCTGGCATAATATTTTGTTGTGGTGTTTTGATACGACTACAACACCATTTGACTTGGAGTATGCGTTGTCTTTATGTAACGATAAAGTCTCGTACATGAGTACACTTTGGAGTTGTTTTATCATCAGAAGTGGATGCACTAGTGGCTTGGATCATCCTCGTAAGCTCCTCATGCATACTGGAAGGAAGCCGGGAAAGTCGTGGTCTTGGCTAGACACGAGCTTGTCCCTAGTCCCTCGTCGAGACGAGTATGTCCGATATGGCATGGTGAGGCTTGATGAGTGGTGTTTTATTTCACTAGTGGTAATATTGTTGGAGGATGCTTGGACCACCTGAGTCGGTCGTAAGTCGAGTCTTGGTCGATAGCTTCCCTATTTGTTGGTACTACCACTTGTCCCTGTCGCAGACGGGGTATGGTTCAGTAGGTTGTCAACCCCTTACCAAAGCACACACCGTACAGAGAGGCCATGGTGGAAGATACCGGGTGCATCCGGTAGGCAGGCCACCTGGTCCGGGGGCATGGGTGTTTCCGGTTGGGACCGAGAGGGGGGGCACCCCCTTAGAGCGCGCGAATAGAAATTTGATCCCATGCTACGTCAAGGTTGTAGCCTCCCCACTTAGAGTTTTGCTTGGCAGGTGTCGTGGGTGATTCCAGACACCGGTGAGTTAAGCTGGTGTGTGCAGGTCAGGCTTGTTCTCAATCAAAAGACCGTAGACCGAATTAGTCCCGATGGACTAAGTAAACCCGTTACTCGTGGGAAAATGGTACTCCCTCTGCAGAGGATATACCCTGTTGGTTAGCCATATTCTTGAGTAAGGACCACAGTCTAGTTAAATCTAGTGACGGCATTCGGATGGAGAACGAATCAGCTAGAACTCAGTGACGGTATTCGGATGGAGAACGAATTAGCTGGATCATAGTAACGGTATTCGGATGGAGATACGGCTTGATTAGACCAAATTATCGGTTCTCGGATGGAGAAACGACTGTACTAAATATCGTTTATGATTATGGCACATGTGGATTGTGATCTTTATTATTTTGGACTAACCATTCATATTATGTATTTTATTGAGTATCCCTGGGATGGTTCTACCTCCTGGATATTCACTGTGATTATTCTCTTATAAGCCCTTTCTGTGGTGTCGCTCAGACGCCCGACTGCGGCATGCTTGTTGTTCATTTATCTTTTATAAGCCCTTTCTGTGGTGTCGCCCCGACGCCCGACTGCGGTATTATTATCTTTGCAGTTTTCCTCTCGAGGAGTCATTCAGACCCTCGTTTGGCACCAGTATTACTATTCTTGCAGTTTCCTCTCGAGGAGTCATTCAGACCCTCGTTTGGCACCCAGTATTTTATTTTGGAGTATTTTCTTAACCACATGTATGCATCATGGTTTTTCGTATATTTCGTGACAGACGTGTGATCACCTTATTAACCCGGAGCATGTTTGATATTTTATACCCGTGTTCTTAATGTTTGCGAGTACATTCAAACGTACTCACTAGCTTGTCCCTGGCTATTGTCTTGGCCAGATTCCATGCTTGGGGACAAGCATCGTGGTGACAGCCTCGGAGCCTATGTGTTGACGTTAGCAACCTTGCGAAGATAGGAGTTATCCTGGTCAGCTGTTCTTGTGGGAAATGGAGTCCCATAGACGTAGATGTATCCAACCGCTTCCGCCCTCAACCATTAGAAACCAAGTGTTGTACTCCTAGGCCTCAAGGGTCTTGTACTACATATTTTTGTGCCTTGCTTGGAATTCTTGTATCAAGTTGGTGCCTCATCAGCTAACAGTAATCCTGGGGCCGGTGGGCACAAAGGCCGTTTTTCTGGGAAATTATTATCCAAAAAATCCGGTCGTGACAGACTTGGATCAGAGCCAGGCTGACCATTGGCTAATCCTATCTTAGCCAGGTCAATAAACCTAAGTTAACCAAACCGTCAGACCTTAGCCTAACCCCGGTCAAGCTTCCCGCGTAAGATAGCTCCACAGTAACCCGACGCTTTTCGGCGGGCGGTGCCCAACCTATCAGCCTCTCCCGTCGATCACGCGCCAGTGACCGACAACCAACCAGTCTCTATCGCAAGCGTGCGGAAGAAGACTCTGTCCCCTTTCCCTATAAAAAGGGCACGCTAGCCTCAAACACAGCACAGCACAGCCTCTTTCCCCAAGCCACGATGCCTGGTCCCATTGTTCACAATGAGACCACAGCGACCAACCTTGGAGGTTTTGTGACCGTGCTGGCAAACCTCACCCGCCGTGCCTATGCGTTAGAGGAGCCTCCTGAGTATGTTGTGTACCAGGGACCCATGTACGGTGAGAGTCGTCAGTACTGGGCCACTGTGCACATCTACGGTAGGGGTCTGTCGCCAGAACGCCCCTACAGGTTCACTGGAAGGACAACTTCCTTTGAGCCACAAGCCATCCAACTGGCAGCCCGAGAAGCTATAGTTCAGCTCCGGCACTTGTCGCCCAGAGTTAACTGTCGCTCGTTCTACTACTACCCCAGTCGTGACGGGTATGGTAGGCCGCCCCAGGTTGCCAACGGAGACCACGAGGCAGATCCTGCGCTGTTGCATCTGGTGCGCTATGTAAGCGCACTAGAGCAACTGTTCGATCAAGTCACCCTTGATCTGATCGCAGCTCGTGGAGAGCTGGTTCGCCGAGCCCCGGCAAGAAGAGAAGCGGAGCCCGACGCCGACAACCCAGTCGTGCTGTTCGGACACCCGATCGATCCCTTGAGGTCTGCGCCAGCCCTCAACCAGAGTGCTTTGGTGACCCCAGAAGCGCTTCGTCGCCTTTTGGGAACCCATTCCAATGGGATTGCGATGGTCATCACCATTTCCCCGACCCTGCAGCCCCTCAGACTCAGCCAGCAAATCCCGACGGTGAGAACCGTGGATAAGCATCGGCGTCCGCAAGGCCAGCCCACTTAGACATTAACGAAGTAGACTAAGTCGCTCGAGTTGTATCGAGCCTTAGTTTTCCTACGCTTTGTAATGATGTGGTCTTGTATCGCTTTTATTACATGCGGTCTGCTTGAACGCCCCTAGTTTTGTAGTAGCTATGCATGTGTACGTTAGCGTACAGTTGCACTTTTAAAATTTGGGGCGCAGCTACCAAGACCAACCCCGTCGGCACCCACAGTAATGCGTCACGTTTAGGTGATATGTATACCTGTGGCTTTGACCCAAGTACAGGATCGGCAACCAGTCACTTTTTCCCCAGTGACTAATCACCGCCCCGGTGCTATATAAAGGCCACTTCGTGACCTTGCCGAGCACCCCTCACCTTTGGGCACAGCACTCACCGCCATCCCTTGCCATGCCGACCCCCGGTATTTATCTGAGAACCCCAGACGCTACCTCGGGTAGCTTTGTCAAAGTATTGTGGGACTTTACCTGCAGTACTATGAGTGCCACCCGCCCACCGCAGTACGAGTTGCTCAAATCGAGGATCACACCTTCCACCTCGAAGTATTGGGCGGTGGTGCACATCCCTCCCGCATACCGAAACCAAGACCCAACGGAAGTCTCCTTCGTGGGGAAATCCATGCCAACTCCGCTTATGGCCATAGAAGCTGCTACGCACGAGGCGCTCACTCGTCTTTGATTCGCGGTACCCTATGCCAGCGAGCGAGGGTACTATTATTTTCCGAGTCGTGCAGCACCCGGAGAAGTTGCATCTTTCCCCGGTGGACGAATTGAGAGGGATCCAGTACTGGCCAACCTTGCCCAGTACGTTATCGCTCAGGAGCGTTTGACTCAGCGGGTGATGGGTTATCTCCAGAGCCTCACTGATCTAAATCCTCGGATTGCTATTGGCAGACCTCTGAGGCCTGACCAAGAAGGGCGCATTCATCGACTGGTCAACCCGCTTCCCCCGATAGAAGAGGAGTGTGCCCCAGTGCCAGAGGCATTTTCTCAGGACCCTGTCTTTTTGCCGTTTTCCTTGTAAACACCTCCGATGTATTTATTGTCCAGTACTTGTATTTATGTGTTGCAGCATGTTCGTAGAATTTTGTGCGACGGATCCGATTTTCTTTAGTTCCAGTTATGTAAGCAGTTTTACTGCTATTGGTTTTGTATTTCTTTTTTTTCTCTCGCAGCATGTTTTTAAGGAGATTTCTTTCCCCAAGTCACTACTGCGTATGTGTTTTCACAACGCAGATTTTTATTCGCGCAACATCGTTACAGCAACTCTCAGCGGCAACCACTCGACCTCGGGCACTATTGCAAACCCTTGAGCACATTTTTGCGCCTAACTAACCACACTCGAGGACACCACAGTCTCAGTGAGAGAGATTTGTGAGTGACCATTCTGGCACGAGTTGCCCCAGCACATCGACAGCTGTTAGCGCTCAGTGCCGCGCCTAATCCACGTGATCGCCGCCGCCGTGAAGAACTAACACTCGAGCGGCAGCATCTCGACGATCATCCAGGATCATCGCGCACAGGAGCACGGAGAACCCCAGCAGCACCGCCAAGCCTCCACACAGCAGGACCACATACCAGTCCGGCATCGCCTCCGCCATTAGAGCCTTGTATCGAGCTCCTGCAAACAGCAGTGGAGGAGAAGGAAGGAGGAGTAGGAGCGAGGCCAGGTGTGAGGGAGAAGAGAGGAGCACCGCGGTCGTTTTATAGCTCGAGATCGGTGTACGGTGGGCGAGGTCCACCAGCGCCACTCGTCGCGCGATCACCGGTGTTCGGAGGCGAGTCCGCGAGCAGTGCCGACAGCGCACTGGCCCGCGAGGTGAGTGCACGCTGCCCCGGCAGCTAGCACGCCGCGCACTACCACGGTACGGCCTCGATGCCCTACGAGCTAGGCATCGCCGGTGGAGGAAGCGCGGGAGAGCACGCGAGAGGGAAGAGAGAGCCAGAGGTAGGAGAAGAGACCGACAGTGGGCCCTGGGTCCACCTGTCAGCCAGAGAGAGCACTGTACTCTCGGGTGCGACCAGCGTATTTTGGTAATTTAGAATTTATTCTAAATTACTGTATCTGCGTAGAAATATCCCGTTTTCCCTAACCGTGGATTTTTCCACACTACGCCAGTGTAACACCCTGTGGTTTTACACCACTTGTTGCCCTCTCACTGTAGCTGTTTTGTTTTTTGTGCAATTGAAGGATTTCTTTGATAAAAAGAAAAATTTTATTTCAAAACAGTCCTTGTTCAAAACAGCTTTTAACAAATCTCGAGGACGAGATTTTTCTTAAGGGGGGTAGTGTTGTGACACCCCAAAAATTTAGCCTTGTTTTATTTATTAAAATGTTGCCAGGAAATAAAACTTTTCCATTTGTCAAGATTTACCCTTCTGTCATTGTGAATTTTTACTTCTAGTGGAAGAACCTTCAGAGAGTATTGTTGGACTTAAATACTCTCTATGATAAAACAAATTCTTTATCAGTGGTTTTAAATTTGCAAGATTTGTTTTCTCAGAGCTTTATTCCTTTGAAATGATTTCTTTTGCTTTTGGAGCCTGTTTTGCACTACAACCACTTGACAAATGCATTTAAAATTTCCACCAAAATTTGAGGATGTCATGTGATGTTTCCACATCACTTTTATGCAAAAATACCATTTGGCCATTGGAGATTTTGAGCTCTACACCAACTTTTCCAATCTGGTCCAGTAGGCACTTTTGCACTGCAACCCATTTAAATATTTCTTTAAAAAAAATCCAAGTATTTGGAGATGTCAGTGGATGCATCCAATTCATCTTCAAGCAAGAACCCAGTGATGTTCTTTGAAGCATTTGAGTGGATCAACCTCTTTTGCATTCTGGCCAAATTTTGTGATTTGTACTGCAACCTTATTTTTTCTTTGCTCTAGTAACCCTGAGCTTTTTCCTACTTGTAGCCCTCCCTACCAAACTCTTAAGTCCAGGAGATTCGGCTCATTAGAGGTTTTGAAGTACAGGCTTTAAACCCTTTTTCCTTCTGTCCAAAACTGGAGTTTTGCAAAACTTGCACTAACAAGTTTCAGGTTTTGCCCAAGTGATCTTACCACCATCCCCTGCATCTAAAGAGACCCTGATCTGGAGATTTTGGCCACTCCAAGAGTTGCCTAAGTGCACTTGGCATTCTGCCGAACACTTTGTGTGCACAGTCAGCTTGAGGAATGTTTTCTAGTTTGCACTGTGAACTTGCTCCAATGACCCAGCAACCAGGTCCACTGAGTGCTTTGCTACCCCTACCTCCATCCTGTGCAGTGCCAGCTCCACCCTCGCACTCTAGACCACACTGGCATTTCGTCGAGCAGGTGCCGTGCGTACTCTGGGCGCGCCCAGAGCGCACGTTTTGCACGCGCGCGCACTGAGCCGACACGCCGCACTGCCGCACTCGACGCGACCCGTCCCTGGCCCCAACTGCATCGCTGAACCGCGCACTAGCCCGCTCCCTGCTCCACGGCATCTCTGGCGCCCTGCAGCGCCGCTGGCAGCGCCCTTGGCGGCACGCCGCCGTCGGCGACGGCCTCTGCCATGTTCGGCACCGCCCAAACCACCCCAGCGTTCTACTGCGTGGGAAGCTCTACGGGGGAAGTCTAATGTCGCCTGAAGTCTTGAACGAGCTCGGGGACCCTTTATATAGGCGCTCGAGGTTGGACCGCGGTGGCTGCAGATAAGATCGCCGGCAACAGCCGTTTCTGTAGCCGCAGGGCGCCGTGGCGGCGACGAACGCGTGCCGACGAGCATGAGGATAAGCACGAGCTATTCACAGGGGCAGCTATAACTTTTAAAATAAAACTCCAAATGAGTTGATTCTTTTTCCTACCTCTCTCAAACCTCATCTAGTTTATTTTAAGATTTATTTCAAAAATATTTGGGACAACTTTTGGTACTGTGCTTGAAATATTTGTTATTTGGATATTTTGCAACATAGGATTTTGGAGAAAAGGGAAAGCTTCCAAAAAGTGCATCCCTTGCATACTCTTGAAGGCAAGCATTTCTGGACTCTGGCATAATATTTTGTTGTGGTGTTTTGATACGACTACAACACCATTTGACTTGGAGTATGCGTTGTCTTTATGTAACGATAAAGTCTCGTACATGAGTACACTTTGGAGTTGTTTTGTGATCAGAAGTGGATGCACTAGTGGCTTGGATCATCCTCGTAAGCTCCTCATGCATACTGGAAGGAAGCCGGGAAAGTCGTGGTCTTGGGTAGACACGAGCTTGTCCCTAGTCCCTCGTCGAGACGAGTATGTCCGGTATGGCATGGTGAGGCTTGATGAGTGGTGTTTTATTTCACTAGTGGTAATATTGTTGGAGGATGCTTGGACCACCTGAGTCGGTCGTAAGTCGAGTCTTGGTCGATAGCTTCCCTATTTGTTGGTACTACCACTTGTCCCTGTCGCAGACGGGGTATGGTTCAGTAGGTTGTCAACCCCTTACCAAAGCACACACCGTACAGAGAGGCCATGGTGGAAGATACCGGGTGCATCCGGTAGGCAGGCCACCTGGTCCGGGGGCATGGGTGTTTCCGGTTGGGACCGAGAGGGGGGGCACCCCCTTAGAGCGCGCGAATAGAAATTTGATCCCATGCTACGTCGAGGTTGTAGCCTCCCCACTTAGAGTTTTGCTTGGCAGGTGTCGTGGGTGATTCCAGACACCGGTGAGTTTAGATGGTGTGTGCTGGTCAGGCGTGTTCTCAATCAAAAGACCGTAGACCGACTTAGTCCCGATGGACTAAGTAAACCCGTTACTCGTGGGAAAATGGTACTCCCTCTGCAGAGGATATACCCTGTTGGTTTGCCATATTCTTGAGTAAGGACCACAGTCTAGTTAAATCTAGTGACGGCATTCGGATGGAGAACGAATCAGCTAGAACTCTGTGACGGTATTCGGATGGAGAACGAATTAGCTGGATCATAGTAACGGTATTCGGATGGAGATACGGCTAGATTAGACCAAATTATCGGTTCTCGGATGGAGAAATGACTGTACTAAATATCGTTTATGATTATGGCACTTGTGGATTGTGATCTTTATTATTTTGGACTAACCATTCATATTATGTATTTTATTGAGTATCCCTGGGATGGTTCTACCTCCTGGATATTCACTGTGATTATTCTCTTATAAGCCCTTTCTGTGGTGTCGCTCAGACGCCCGACTGCGGTATTATTATCTTTGCAGTTTTCCTCTCGAGGAGTCATTCGGACCCTCGTTTGGCACCAGTATTACTATTCTTGCAGTTTCCTCTCGAGGAGTCATTCAGACCCTCGTTTGGCACCCAGTATTTTATTTTGGAGTATTTTCTTAACCACATGTATGCATCATGGTTTTTCGTATATTTCGTGACAGACGTGTGATCACCTTATTAACCCGGAGCATGTTTGATATTTTATACCCGTGTTCTTAATGTTTGCGAGTACATTCAAACGTACTCACTGGCTTGTCCCTGGCTATTGTCTTGGCCAGATTCCATGCTTGGGGACAAGCATCGCGGTGACAGCCTCGGAGCCTACGTGTTGACGATGGCAACCTTGCGAAGATAGGAGTTATCCTGGTCAGCTGTTCCTGTGGGAAATGGAGTCCCATAGACGCAGATGTATCCAACCGCTTCCGCCCTCAACCATTAGAAACCAAGTGTTGTACTCCTAGGCCTCAAGGGTCTTGTACTACATATTTTTGTGCCTTGCTTGGAATTCTTGTATCAAGTTGGTGCCTCATCAGCTAACAGTAATCCTGGGGCCGGTGGGCACAAAGGCCGTTTTTCTGGGAAATTATTATCACAAAAATCCGGTCGTGACAAGCGGCTGCGCGCGGACTAGGGCTTCTGCTGGCGTGGGTGGCGGCGAAAGTTGTGTGGACTGCGATGCGCTTCGACTTCTAACCACGTTAGAAGGAGACCCATCACGGCCCTGCGGCCATCTGCCACCTTCGCCAGTACCTCGGCGTGCATGCTGGCCTTCCTCATCATGTGAAGGGCGCATGGGACTCTTCCCAGGGCGGCGCCCAGGGTCACCAGCGGAGCGGCGCTGCTCATCGCGCACGACCTGAGAAGAGCGCACCGCGGGCGCTGGTGTTGGCGTCTTGGAGGTCGCCGCGCCACCGTCTGGTGGCACGATGACGCCCCTGGAGGGCCCCGCGCCGCCTGCGGGGGGCCCAACTCCGTCTCTGGAGCTCGCGACGCGTGGCTCGTCGCCTGGCGTCCGAGCGGCGCCGCTCACCAGGCCTGGACTGCCAGGGTGATGTGGATGTTCGCGGACCGCGCCACGGGTTCTCTCCGCGATTGGCCCTCTACTGGTCCGCACCGGTGCAGGCAGTCCGGTCCCAGACGAACCGATCGCCGTGGTCGTCTTCTTCTTGGGAGGCATGGTGATGAAGAACTGTGCCACTGGCTGCAAAACCAGATGCTCACTACTGAAGCCCCTACCTGGCGCGCCAAAGATGTCGGTGGGAAACGACACCTATGGAACCACAAGGATCCCTTCTGCGGTTGCGGGGCGCTGGGTGGTGAGGAGAGCAGGATCAGCAGTCAGTACAAGCACGCAGATCGTTTACCCAGGTTCGGGCCGCAGAGATGCGTAATACCCTAGTCCTGCTTGGATGTGTATATCTGTATTCTTGAGGTCCTCGAACTAGCTACAAGGAGAGTAACTTGTCCAAGAGTCCGAATCCTTCTCCTAGATGCCCTGGGTCTCCTTTTATAGGCAAAGGGATCGCCACAGTGGCACCAGGAGGTGGCATCGGGGTACTATGGTTAAGCTTATCGCTAGCTATTACAGGACAAGACACATTTAATGCGCCCCTGACGTGTCCCTTCCACTTTACCGCCGCTTCGCCCCGCCTCGACACGCGCCTGGGCCAGCGAGGCGGTGGCGCCATTTAGGCAGGCAAGCAGCTAAGGTGGCGCGGTGGTGGAGCCTTCAGGAAGATCTGCATGCCACCACGTAGGCACGTGCTGAGTTGGCGGAGGAGCCCTACGTCGACACGCAGGTGCCTGCCCGGCTGGTGGGCTGGCAGCTGCATGGGATTGGTGGCGAAAAGCTTGGTGGGTGCGGGCCTCGCTACGGCCTTGCGGATGCCCTCGGCAAGGGCCTTGCCGGGGCCCCGGCAAGGGTCTTGCCGTGGCGTTGTGGTCGTCCCCGGCAAGGATCTCGCCAGGGGTCTCGTGGGCTTCCTCGGCAAGGATCTCGCCGAGGCTCGCGGTCTTCTACTCTTCTGATTAAGAGTGTTGTTCTTGTCTTCACAAAGATGTGCATACCACCATGGAGGTGCCCCCCGAGCCCTGGCCCAACGTGGCTGATGGTGTTGGATACCGTGGTCTCAAGGGTGGCTCGCTCCACTGGTGTTGCACGTGCCGCCCCGGCAAGGGTCTTGCCAGGGCTGCTGAGGCTGCCCCAGCAAGGGTCTTGTCGGGGGAGCCCGCTTCGTCCCTCTGCTCTTTGTGGTCTCGATCTTGGCGTCGTCTTGCTTGTCTCGTGCTTTGGTTCTACCTCGGTTCACCTCCCCTGCTTTGCCAAGTGCGGCCGCGGTGCGTGGCTCCGACTGCCCGTGCACAAGTAAAGGGGTCAAAAGGAGAGCCCCTACTTTTGTACACCGACAGCGGTATTGCCCTGCGACATCATTCATGACTCACCTCGAGTGCGCATATACGAAGAAAGAGAACCCGAGCTAGATCGGTAGGACAGTTTAGATGCCCTGGAGGAGGAGCGCGATGTCGCAAAATCCCGTTCCGCATTCTATCAACAACAGGCTCGAAGGTATCAAAGCAGGGAAGTACGGGCGAAAACTTATAACATTGGCGAACTCCTTCTGCGCCTACCGGAGAAGAAAAAGGACAAGCTCAAGCCCAAGTGGGAGGGCCCCTTCATCATTGATAAAGTTCTTACCGGAGGAGCGTACCGTCTGCGCGATGCATCAGATAATCGACTCGAGCCGAACCCATGGAACGCGGCCAGACTCCGAAAATTCTACGCCTAGTGCGGAACTCCGTGTTCGTCCCCTTACCTCCGCCTTTCTATTTTAAAGTTATATCCGCTTTCTCTTTCTCGTCCTTTCTTTTTTTATGGCCTTACAGGCTTCAAGTGTGCCTCAACCGCACACTCTTGCCGCGCTATGCGCGCTCAATATACCTGGGGGCTTATTATACAGAAGCTTAGTTTAATTATCTTCCGGGCTTCATGCCCATTACATATGTGTCACTTTTCCATATGTACCTTTTCTTCACCATTATATGCATCGATATGACTTAAGTTTTGGCCAAGCTGGGTTGCCTGGCTCTTGTGTTTATGCCCTACGTTCCCGTTAATTCGGCTAGGGCATAAGGGGAGCACCTCTGCGATTGTTACTGCCGGGTCAGCCGGATGTGTACCTCAGACTGGGTGAAGCCAAAAGCTAGCGTTCTTAAGGGAATATTCGGTCGGTGAACAAAAGAGGTTTTCCTACTTATTACAACATAAGCCCCTAGATGTTTTATGTCCTGCGTCTCTGTTCGCAGTTCGGACATGCACATTTATGCATGCGTACCCAGGGAAAGGAACCCCTAACGGAACTATTCTCCCTGGAAGATGTTTCTTACTATCCATGTAATATAACATAACTAGTTGGGTACTTGTCTGTTCAAGCACTTATGACCCCTACGCCTGGTTTCCACGCGTACCCCGGTTTACATAACCGAGCGGGTATTCGGATACAATTCAGACTATCGGGTCCGCAGGTTGAAGCGAAAAGGTCCGCCATGACAAATGATTTACAATCCGGCTAGGGACAAAATATGTCCATTGAAGTACACAATCATTTAGACTGGCTAAATTCTTCTTCTATACCATCCAACAGGCTGTCTAGCCTACAATCCTGTTGGGAATACTTTGCGGCTAATCCTACCTGGTCATACACCAGACTTACGGGAATCTCTTTCCCATCTGACCCTATAGGTCCGACTTGTGCCATGTGATTCAGATCAACCTTGGTGTACCGTGTCTTCACCATCGCCCAGGCTTTCCTCGCACCTTGTCGGCAGGCCGATATCTTCCATAACCGGAAGCGCCGCCGTCCTCCCTTGAGCATCTCTACAAGCTCTCCCATGCCTCCTGGCAGGGAGGCGGATGGCCACAAGGCTTGGGCAATCCCCTGCATCACTTGCCGAACTCGTTCGTGCAATTGTGAAAGCTCTTATAGCAGATTGCCTATGGATTCGGGCATCTCCTCTTCAGGGCGACCTGTCAGCATACCTACAGACATAACTCTGTTAGCCCGCTTCTTCGCCGAACTGTATAAAGGTTTGTTCGCGCACTTAGTAAAAATGCCGCGTCGAAGCCTCTTATTCTCCTTCACGGAGTCAGCAAGTTGGGCCCGAACATCTTTTAGTTCAATGCCCAGCCGGGTATGGGCATCCTGGAGATCATTTTTCTCTCGAATAACACGTGCAAGCACGCGCTCGCCAGCCTCTAACTGTCGTTGAGCATGTTGCCCATCCCCTGGTACTATCTCCGGATTCACTCCGGGATTGCCTGCCGAATCTATTGTTAGATTTGCGAACATGCCGAATACTAACTGGTACACGTTATTACATTCTTGTTGATCAAGACAAGTATTACAATGATCCTTAAATCAGCTGTGCCAACTGTTTCAAGTCTCAGGGGCTACTGATATACATAATTATCAGATTTTTCTTACCTGTATATCCTTTAAATACTGGTCTGTGGCTCTATCAAGCCCACCTTGAGCAGCTCGGATGTACACTTCTCCCGAGTTGAAGGCATTAAACGCCTCTTCGGAGAAATTTGGGTCGCAGAGTACGGCCCGACGACGCCTGTGATTCATGGCGCTCTCCACCTCGGAATTTGTAGCGGATATTCTATCCGCATCCTCTGTAGGAGGACCGTCCGGCGTTGTCCCCACATTGGCCTCCGCCCTCGAGTCCGGCTCTTGAGTCCGACTGGTGGAGGCGTGGCTGGCAGGATCTCCGGTCATAGTCCGGCGAGCACTCTTTCTGCCAGGGGACAAGGGACATTGTTATATTTTAAAGACGACGATTACGGAGCAGGTTTTGAATCATACCTTTGTGACAGCGTCTCGGTCCTGACCACCTTCCTTTTAAGCCTACCCGGCTTCGGTGCCCCCTGTTGGCAAGTCACCGCGGGTTCGGCACGGCGCCCCGATGGCCTTCCCTGTGAAATGCAGTACATGTGCGGTGGGTAAAGTGCAAAAAGGGGATCCTTCTCAGAGGTTAGGACTCTGGTTTTACTTACATGCAATGCAGGGAGTAGGCTGGGATAATCATCTATGATGGCCACCAAGGCGCCGTCACGGCTTAACTGATAAAATGTCCTGTCGACGAGCTCCACAAATATGTCCGGATCTTCTTCAAGTCCGAAGTCGAGGGCCCGGTCAGGGTCCTCTGGCTGTGGAGGCGGGCTGTTGACCTCCCTCACGGCTTTTCGCAGTTCCTGCTATGAATTAGCAAGATAAATATTTGTGATAAATGCGAGAATGAATGGAGTTGAGTAAAAGATAGCGGCTCACCCAGCTTGGGGGGTTGTACATGGAAAATCCATCCCATGGCTTAATACGGAGCAACTCCTCTTCTTCTCCTATGTACAAATCGGACGGTATTTTTGCCAGAGCGGTGGCGGAGTCCGGACCTTTACGACCACAGCGGGTGGCATCGTCTTCTCCATTGAAGTGCCACATGGGTTTCCCCCGATATTGAAGTGGCTGCACCCCCCGCATTATACATATTGACATAACCTCGATTATTGTCAATCCTAATTTGGCCAGTGTTTTTATCCTGCCCATCAAGTAAAGGACTTCTCTGTTATCTTCCTCCTGGGGGCTCCGGGGGCGCCAGCTGTGGCGTTTCTTCAACGAGGCATTGGCAAACTCAGGAAGGCCCATCCGAATAGGGTCCGGAAGGGGGACGTCCTCCATATAAAACCACTCTGAAGGCCAGTCTTCGGATGTCTTCTTCGGAGTACCGGACAGGTATCTGGTTCCGGCGATGCGCCATATCTCGGCTCCGCCCACTTGATATATCGACCCCTCCTGAGTGCGGGGGACGAGGCAGAATAGCCTCTTCCATAGCTCGAAATGAGCTTTGCAGCCCAGAAAAAGCTCGCAAAGGGCGACGTAGCCTGCGATGTGTAATAGGGAGGCAGGAGTGAAGTTATGCAGCTGGAGCCCGTAGTACTCGAGGAGCCCACGGAGGAACGGATGGATTGGAAATCCGAGGCCCCTCAGCAAGTAAGGGACGAGGCATACACGCTCCCCCCTGGATGGGTTGGGAAAACTCTCCGCTTGCTCCCTCCATTATAGGTGGCTAGTCCGGCTCGGACGGGGACCATGTATGCGGGCAGGAGAAACCCCTGGGTCTGCAACTCCACTGATTGGCCGTGGGGTACGGTACACTTCACCCAATCGCCTGGCTTAGCGCTGCGGGAGAAAGAGGAGGAGCTGCGGTGGCCGGCCATGATGGGATGGTTTTTTCGGGCACGCTCTGGTGATTCCTCACTTGGGGAAGATGGTGTGATTTGGATCTGAGGATCCCCGTCTCTTTAATAGACGATTTACTAACATGGTCAGGGCGGCAAATGTAAAAAATGCCCTGACTTCTCGCATTCGCTCGACACGTGGAGATTGCCATTATTAAGGTACAGAAGCCGAGGAGTGCAACATTAATGGGAAGCCGGACGCTACTCGTTACAACAGGTACTCTGGATTTGGAGAAGAACCCGCCTTGCAATGCCGAAGACAATCTGCGCGCCGGACCCATCGTCATTGAAGCCTGGTTCGGGGGCTACTGAGGGAGTCCTGGATTAGGGGGTCCTCTTACAGCCGGACTATATACTTTGGCCGGACTGTTGGACTATGAAGATACAAGATTGAAGACTTCGTCCCATGTCCGGATGGGACTCTCCTTTGCGTGGAAGGCAAGCTTGGCAATTCGGATATGTAGATCTCCTCCTTTGTAACCGACTTTGTGTAACCCTATCCCCCTCCAGTGTCTATATAAACCGGAGGGTTTAGTCCGTAGGACGAACAACAATCATAATCATAGGCTAGCTCCTAGGGTTTAGCCTCTACGATCTCGTGGTAGATCAACTCTTGTAATACTCATATCATCAAGATCAATCAAGCAGGAAGTAGGGTATTACCTCCATCGAGAGGGCTCGAACCTGGGTAAACATTGTGTCCCCCGCCTCCTGTTACCATTAGCCTTAGACGCACAGTTCGGGACCCCCTACCCGAGAACCACCGGTTTTGACACCGACAGGTGCCCTCTTCAAACTGGCCTGGTAGCTGTTGTTGTATGAGAACTCCGCGTAGGGCAAGTTGTCATCCCAAATAGATCCATAGTCCAGCGCAAAAGCTCTCAACATGTCCTCCAGAATCTGGTTGACTCTCTCGGTCTGTCCATCTGTCTGCGGATGAAAAGTTGTACTGAACTCTAGCCTGGTACCCAAAGTTTGGTGCAGCTGGTGCCAAAACTTTGACGTAAACTGTGTCCCTCTATCTGATACGACGGTCCTCGGAACGCCGTGCAGACATATGATCCTGGTCATATATATCTTGGCCAACTTCGCACTGGTATAGGTTGTTTTCACTAGGATAAAGTGAGCCACTTTGGTCAAACGATCCACTACTACCCAGATAGAGTCATATCCCAATCGGGTCCTGGGCAATCCTGTGATAAAATCCATGCCAAGCTTGTCCCACTTCCATTCGGGTATCAGCATAGGCTGCAGTAATCCTGCTGGCTTTTTATGTTCTGCCATCACTCTCTGACATACATCACATATGGCTACAAACTCGGCAATATCCTTCTTCATACCAGTCCACCAGAAACGCTCCTTCAAATCCAAATACATCTTAGTGTTTCTGGGGTGTATTGAGTATGGCGAGTCATGAGCTTCCTGAAGTATTAACTTTCTGATCTCTGCATTACTGGGCACATATACACGGTCCTCGAACCACAAGGTATCGTGCTCGTCCTCATGAAAACCTTTGGCTTTTCCTTCACTCATCTTCTCCTTTATTTCAGCAATTTCTTTGTCTTCCTTTTGAGCTTCTCGTATCTTTTCCAATAATGTTGACTGAACATTCAATGCTGCAACAAAACCTTTAGGAACTATCTCCAAACGTAGCTCCCTGAGATCCTCCGCTAACTCCTTCAGCATACCTCCGCTTACGAGGGTGTTAACATAACTCTTCCGGCTCAAAGCGTCTGCTACGACATTGGCCTTGCCTGGATGATAGTGCAACTTCATGTCATAATCCTTTATGAGTTCCAACCATCTCCTTTGCCCGAGATTCAACTCCTTCTGAGTGAAAATGTACTTCAAACTCTTGTGATCCGTGTACACATCACAACGCTTTCCAATAAAAAATGTCTGCAGGTCTTGAGCGCATGCACTACGGCTGCTAACTCCAAATCATGCGTGGCATAATTCAACTCATGCGGTCGAAGTTGTCTTGAGGCATATGAAACAACTCTTCCGTCTTGCATAAGTACTCCTCCAAGTCCTAAACGAGAGGCGTCGCAGTACACTTGGAAATCCTTGCGTACATCCGGCAAAATCAGCACTGGGGCTGTAGTCAAACGTTTCTTCAACTCCTGGAAACTTGCTTCACAATCTTCAGTCCAATGGAACTTGGTGTCCTTCTTCAACAATGCCGTCACCGGCTTCGCAATCTTGGAGAAATTCTCAATGAATCTCCGGTAGTATCCCGCGAGTCCAAGAAAACTGCAGATCTCTCCAACTGAGGTGGGTGCCAACCACTCAGTGACTGACTGAACCTTGGTGGGATCCACTCTTATACCTTCTCCTGATATAACATGCCCAAGGAATCCAACTTCCTTAAACCAAAACTCACATTTACTAAACATGGCATATAACTGGTGTTCCCTGAGCTTCTCGAGAACTAATCGCAAATGTTCCTTGTGTTCCTCTTCATTCTTCGAGTATACCAAGATATCATCAATGAACACCACGACAAACTTATCCAAGAACTCCATGAACACCTTGTTCATCATACTCATGAAATAGGCAGGAGCGTTAGTTAGTCCAAATGACATAACCGTATACTCATATAACCCATACCTTGTGGTGAAAGCTGTTTTAGGTATATCTTTTTCTTGAATCTTCAGCTGGTGATATCCTGATCGCAGATCGATCTTCAAAAACTCTTTAGCTCCTTGCAGCTGGTCAAACAAATCATTGATCATCGGCAGTGGGTACTTGTTCTTGATCGTCACTTCATTCAACACACGATAATCAACAACCACTCTAAACGATCCATCCTTCTTCTCAACCAAGAGCACTGGGGCTCCCCATGGTGATGAACTTCGTCGAATGTAACCTTTCTCCAACAACTCCTTAATCTGCTTCTTGATCTCCTCCAGATCATTCGCGGGCATCCGGTATGGTCTCTTCGATTTCGGTCCGGTGCCTGGCAATAGTTCTATCAAAAACTCAATATCTCGATCTGGCGGCATGCCCGATAATTCCTCTGGAAATACATCTGGTTAATCCTTTACTGCCGGCACTTCCTCCTGAACAACTCCCGTGAGAGAATTTACTTGGGTCCTCCTAGGCGCATGCCTAGATATATACTTGATCCTTTTTCCCTCCGGGGTGGTGAGTAGAATAGACCTGCTAGCACAGTCAATGTTTCCTCCATACTTTGATAGCCAATCCATTCCTAGTATCACATCCAATCCTTGTGACTCCAAAATTACTAGGTCTGAGGGGAAAACATGGCTACCAATGGTTAAGGGTATCCGATCGCACCATCAGCGGGCCATATACTCTGTACCGGGTGAGCTTACTAGCAAGGGTGTCCTAAGGGCTAAGGCCAGCAACTTAAACTTGTCCACAAATTCCCTTGAAATGTATGAATGTGATGCACCAGTATCAAAAAGAACAACTGCAGTAAATGACTTAACTAAAAACATACCGATAACTGCACCGGGCTACTCTTCAACTTCCTCCACGTTCACGTGGTTCACTTGTCCCCTGTTGAAAGGGCTGGGCTTCTTCCCAGAGCTTCCATTGCCATTCCCATTCTTCGCTTCAGGGCACTCAGTGGCATAGTGTCCAGTCTTCCCGCACTTGAAACAGGTAATGTGACTTAGGTCCCTCTTGGCGGGTGTGGCTGGAGTGGAGCGGTTCTGATTGTTGCTTGCTCCATTCCCGTTTCCATTCTTGGGGCCATTATGGTTATGCGAACTTCCTCCGTTGTGAGTGTGGCCTCCATGGTTATGGGTATATCCTCCCGAGTTCGGGGTTAAACGAGGCTTCTGTTGAGCTCCAGAATTGTACTTTCCTTGTCCATACTTCCTCTTGCGGCTCTCAATCTGCTGGTGCTTCCCTTCCATCATAAGAGCCTTGTCTACCAACTCCTAGTAGTTGTTAAACGTTGCCACCATCAACTGCATGCTCATCTCATCATTCAGCCCTTCCATAAACTTCTCCTGTTTAGCGGCATTTGTGGCAACATCATCAGGGGCATACCGGGATAGCTTGCTAAAATCATCTACGTACTGAGCCACAGTACGATTTCCTTGGCGCAAGTTGCGAAACTCACACTTCTTCATGCTCATAGCTCCAGTTGAGACATGGGCTATGCGGAATGCTTGCTGAAACTGATCCCAAGTGATATTGGCTATAGGGAAGGAAAACTCTATGGGCTCGGTAACTGGCGTGAATGTCCTTCCTGGAACTTGTACTCGAATCATCCAGTGCTCCTCTTCTGGTAAAGTGGCGGTGTAGGTCCTGGTGAAGCTTGGTATTCTGATGTTCAGGTACCTAGTGACTTCCTTCAAGTGTTGTCCAAAGGGTGTGTCTTCATCCGGTTGTGCAAACTTGTTCCTCGAGTCTGCCATCCTAAAGAGTAGAAAATGGAGAGGAGTCAGAAATGAGTAGAGAAGAGAGACATATTTTATTTAACTATCATGGTGGTTGAAACACCATTGAGAAGGTTCCTCCAACTCAATCCCAATTAAAGTAATCATTAACAACCCAACAATTTAAGTTAGAGTGATGAGATCAAGTCAATAATTCAAGTACCAGATACTCAAGATGTCCATAACCGGGGACACGGCTAACCATGATTAGTTTATACACTCTGCAGAGGTTTGGGCACTTTTCCCCACAATACACGATTTCCTCCGTTGGATTTCTCGCACTACATGGTGTTTGAGAAACGGATGACCGAGACACAGTCTTTCAGAAGCATTAACTCACCCCGGGTAGACAGTACCAACCTACATCCCCTACATCTGCTAGCCTACCACTTGAAGAGGTCATGCAACTTACTCCACTATGCTAGAGCCCATAATAGCTTGTGGCTGCACACGGAAGTTTCTAGCATGAATAATTGTAACATCCCAAAATTCTAAATTTTGGAATGTTATAATAAATAGATAGTTTTGATTGATTGTTTGATTGATTGACTGAAAGTGAGTGAATTCGAAACTTTTGAAAGTTAAATGAGAGGGAATAAAAGGACTTTCCCAAACTTTCATCTTGCATTTTTGATCTCCATGAATTCAAATTCTTTTCAAATACAAAACCCTAGAGAGAAGATGACATGACTTCTTCCATTTATTTAAATGAAAAGGGTTGTTGAAAATATTTGAATTGCATTTGGAAACATTTCAAATTCAGAAACTTTAATCAACTCAATGATTTTCATGAGAGAAGATAAAATGACTTCTTCAAAACATATGAAATAAGAGATGGAAGTTTAAAAGAATCAAATTCAAAGTCCCTTTGAATTTATTTTCAAATTCGGATTTATTTGGGTTTTATTCAAATTATTTTTCTCCAAAAATAAAATATACAGAAATTAGGTAAAATGATTCCCTGCATCAGAAAATTGGAGAGAAATAAATTTGAATTAACTTTGGTATTCTTAAAATGATTTTTATTGAATTTTAATGCACCAGTGGCACTCTTTGTTTTATTTAAATTTGTGTGTATATTATTTGATCTTACAAAAATGTTCACGTTGTAGAAAATCTTTTTCTGAAAATTTTGATATATTATATGCCTATAGTATATTTTTATTGGTTTATTCTATTTTTGTTTCTGGAAAATGTTTATTTAAAAAAAAGAAAAAAATCTTCTCTCTGTCGACCGGGCCGGCCCAGCCAACCGGGCCAGGCCAGCCAAGCCCCGCGCCGTCCCAGCAGGTCTCCGGCGTCCGCACGCCTCGCGCCGCCGCCGCCTTTGCCGTGGCCGAGCCGGATTTCCCCGCGCCGCCTCTCCTCTGCCCCCTCCTCCACATCACCACCTCCCCCTCCGCCTTTAAAAGGCGAGGACGCCGTCGCCCCGCCTCCCTCCGCCTCTCGCGCCGCACTCGCCGGGATCCGCCGCCGCTGGCGAGATCCGCTCGCCATAGCCGCCGCCCGCGACGCCGACGACCGCCGCTGACGCCACCACCACATCCGCCACTCCGCGCCGCGCTCGCCGCCGTCTCTGCCCCTCGCCGCCGACCCCGGAGCTACCTCCCCGCTCGCAGCGGACGACGCCACCGCCGTCTCACCACGCCGTCGACCACCGTCGCTGTCGCCGGTAACTGACCCCGGTTCAATCCGGTTTATTTGCGGTTTTTCCTTAACAACCCGTTTTTTATCTAGTTACTTAGCAAACATTCGATGTTTATCTCTTCGCAGTGAACGTTTTCGTTCTGTAGATCAGTCTAGCGAACGGTTCATTTGTTAGTGTTCGGTAGCGAACATTCGTTATTTCGACTTTTTTTTCTTTTCAGGGACTTCTTTGTAGATGTTTTATTTACAGTTTAGCCCCTCGACTTCAAACACTCACAACTTTTTGTCCGCTTATCCAAATCCAACGAAACCAATGCCCACTTCTTCGTTACGATCCCCTCTATCCAGATAATCAACTTAAACGTATTTTTGAAAGTTTTAAAATTTGAATTCAAACATATTTGCATTTGAACTTCTTTTGATCGTAACTTGAGTTTTATAACTCCGATTTAGTTGATTCTTTTTGCAAATCAAAGCTCTTGACCTAAACTTTCTGATAAGGCCAAATTCACATAATTTTGGTACTGTTAGAAATTGTTTTATGTTGCAAGAGTTATTTGCTTGGTGTTGATGCTTTCCGATGTGTCTTCTTCTTTCTTTCCGATGCTTTTGAGTGATTGCTTATGTGTGGTTACCATTGATTGCTTACGATAGATTGACTGGAGTGTGATGAGTAGAACTATCAGGAGTTATGAGTGCGAATCATCTTCATTCGACAGTATAAGGCAAGTTCACACTTTGATCATATCCCTTTCATACCCAGTTTTTATGCATTAGTTTCAACCTTCAAACATTGCATGAGTAGGATCTCTTAACTTGTGGGTTTGGGAAGTAGTTGATGAGGTAGGAACCTATTGCCCTGCATTCAAACCTTGGGAGTTACTTCTATGTTTTGCTTATACTGATATGCTATGCTCGTAGACGTGGATTGGGTTTGAGTGTATCTGTGACAGATGTGAGATTGTTAATTAATGGTTCAACTTAAGGTGGCTACTTCAATACACATCTGGGTGGATTGAGGCACCTGGGGTATCCAGTGTTGCCTGTTTGTTTGGAAATCCCGGGGTTCCGTGTGATTTTCCTATGGACCGCCACCCAGGCTCAAAGGGATCATAAGATTATTCATGCTAGAAACTTTCGTGTGTAGCCAGAAGCTATTATGGGCTCTAGCATAGTTGAGTAAGTCGTGTGAACTCTTACAGTCGTATACTAGTAGATGTAGGGGATGTAGGTGGTACGGTCTGCCCATCGTAAGGTGCAAACGCTTCTGAAAGACTGTGTCTCGGTCATCCGTTTCTCAAACACCATGTAGTGCGAGAAATCCAACGGAGGAGATAGAGTCTTGTGGGGAAAACTGCGCAAACCTCTGCAGAGTGTACAAACTAATCATGGTTAGCCGTGTCCCCGGTTATGGACGTCTTGAGTATCTGGTACTTGGATTATCATGTTGATCTCATCACTCTTAATTTAATTTGATCGGGTTTAATGATGATCCTTAATTGGGATTGAGTTGGGTGAACCTTCTCAATGTTTAACAACCACCATGATAGTTAAATAAAATTTATTCCTTTGTAGTAGGAAAAATTGGCTTTTCGCAAAACTGTAACCATAGAGCTTTCCACCAGCCAAATATGCATGTAGTGATAGCTATTATTCATTATTATCCTATGGTGTGAATTTGCCAGTACATTCAATGTACTGACGCTTTGTGGCTGCAACGTCTCATGTTGCAGGATCTTACGACGAGTAAGTGATACGTTAGGGTTACGATTTCTACACTCAACTTTGCCGTTGGTGTTGATGGGAATCCACAACCTTGTTGTTACTTCCGCTATTTGGATTGAGGTAATGCTATTTACGTTACTTTATACATGTGATTTACCTCTGTTATAAATCCTCGAGTACTGTGTGTGTCAGCATACCGATCCAGGGATGACACTTAAGCACAGAGACTTGACCGTTTGAGGTCGGGTCGCTACAAGATGGTATCAGAGCACATGTTGACTGTAGGACGTGACCCCTAGAAACTGGCAAGCCCATAGGAAAGATTATTCTCTACAACTTTCTTTTCAAAAGGATCTTTTACCTCTCTTCTCTTCTGAGCTTATTCAAATATTCCCTTTTAGTTAGACCATACCCCTTTCCCCTTTTGACCACATGAAGATTCGGCTGATGAGACCACTACAAGGAGTACATGATATCGGACAACTAAGACTATTTTGGAATAAAGAGGATTTTACCGTGCATTACAATGACGGAAACTACAACGGTTGAAGACTCCGAAGACTAGGAGAATTTGAAGGCCCTGTAGAATTTCCAGATTTGTATGACCTAGGAAGGCACCTCTTATGGAACTTGGCAGACTAAGGAAGCTGTCAATACCCGAGATCAAGGTGTATCGGAGAAAGACCAGAAGCTGGAGCATTAGAACTCAAAGTTTTGCCAAGAAAACCCTAAGGTAGGAGATATCAATTATAGAATAAAAGCTCATGGCAGTAACATGGGCATAGACACGGCTGACCATGGTGTTATTGCCGCTTATGCTATTGTTACCGTGCGAAGTTAAGCATGTAGATGCATGGAAGGATTGGATGGTAGAAGGCTGATGGAGCATCTATCAGCAAACGTTGGAGTTTTAACCTTAGCTGGTGTATCACCAGGATCTGGAGAATTACACCAGGAACCTTAAGATGGACCTGCAGGAAGCTATATTTGACAAGGAGCATTTCGTGAAGAACTCAGGACGCAGAAGCTGAAAGTAGCCAAGCTGGAGGAGCAAAACATCGAGATACCGGAGATTCGTCAGGAACTGAAGGACAGTAGGATCATGGTTCGTATCAAGGTTGTTAAAACCCAGAAGTTTGGAATGCAACTCCAGAATATTAAAGGACGTCACGAGAGACTTCGTGTCAACAGAGATCTGGCAGAGGAACTTGAGAAGGACAAGCATGATCGGAAGAAGCCCATCGAAAACATGGACAAGACTGGAAGAGCTTGGCGACTTTGAAGATTTATTGACCTTTAGAGGACCAAACCCCTGTTATATACTTACGTTAGATGCGACGATTGTGAGCTGTCATTTGTTTGTTCTTTTTTCGACAGCCACAAATAAAATCTGTCTTTTCAAAACTGTTGTTTGTATTGTGTGTATCCCCTCTCTATCTCTCTTATCCCACCCAAAACCCTGGACCCAATAGAGGATGAATGGAGATGAGCTTGTATTTTCTGGACCGATGAGTCAATTGGAGACGGACCGATGGATTAGGAACATGGAGGATCACATGGAGAATAACCCTATAGCCGGAAAGGATATGGCCCAGCATGCTCTTCAATGTTTTGAAAGAGGTGCTGCTACTTGGTGGAGGATGTACCAAACCATCAAAGGATGGCAAGGAGTAACCACTTGGAAAGAATTTAAGTTGACTTTGCCAAAGTCTCGCTTTTTGTCCCAGAAATTGAATCCTTATGGAAATGTTATGAAGAAACCCTGTGCATGCAAGCTTTGTGGAGAAATAGGACACAACCATAAAGAACACAAGGATGAATGCCCTAATTGTGAAGGAAGTCACCCAGCCGAAGAATGCCCAACTAGGCAGATTACTTGTTTCTTGTGTGAAGGAACTACCCACTACCCTGCTCAGTGCCACATTTACCCCATTGTACAAAGAACCATACAACAGAAGAAAGAAGCGATGAAAGGAGCCCTTATGGAAATTTTAGAAGAACCTGTGATGAAGGAAGAGGTGGAGGACACACCCGAAGAAGAAACAATTAAACCCTGCACCAAGTCATGCTATTCATGTGGAGAAGAAGGACACATCTCCCAGAATTGTGTGAATGGCGACCTAGTGGAATTTCCGACAGAGGAAGTAGAGTATGACCCACAGGAAATATAAGCCCTGATTGGAACGGAGAAGTCCAGGAAGAGAAATAGATTGGATACCAGGAAGGACCTGAGTCATATCACCTGTTTCAGGTGCAAGGAGTCAGGGCACTACTTCAGTGGTTGCCCAAAAAGGAAACCTCGAGGCTTGTCAGAAATAATATGTTTCTGCTGTAATGAAGTAGGGCACTTTGCCAGAGATTGTCCCAATGAGAAGGACGCTTGTGCTAAATAGTTGAGTCTGTGAGAAGTATACTAGAAGTAGTGAGAACATTTTATTATTGAGGTGTTGAGTTGAGGCCTGTAATGGAAATACAGGAGATTGTAGTAATTGGAGAATTAATAAAGTTATCATCATTGGTACTGATTTGGATTTTTATGAGTTGTTACTCTATGAAGAAAGATTTAGACCATTTTCGAGGATATGAGAAATATGGTCTATGAAGATTGAAGCATTTTAAGGGTGGTAGTACCCTATGAGGAGATTTGACCCCTGGAAAGGATAATGATATTCCACGGAGTGGATTTCGGACTAAACAAGTATGAGTTTTATCTTGATATGTTGGATACCCCAAGAATATGAAGGTATGAAGTACTATTGGATATAGAGGAGGTACAATGTTGGTAATATGGAGCAAGTGTAACTCCAGGATGAGTCTGAGTAAACACGTCTTAGTTTGGTACCAATAGAAGGAAGGAGGTCAGTAAAATTGGAGGGATTTGAAGTATACTAGGAAGTTGGATGTTGGATTAATGATCAGTTGCCCCGATCATGAGTTCAAGGTTTACAAGTGATGAGATGGGCCATAACCCATAGGCCCCAGGTCCTGCCAAGAAGCAAGCACATTCTTGCTGAAGGAAAAACACTGGAGCAAGTTACGATTTTACCCACCGACGATCCTATAGGAGTTTACGCCAAACCTGAGAGTTGTGAAGAAACGATAGATTGTTTGCCTGGCTTGCAGAATCAATGGATTATCCGAACTTGGTTCATTGACAAGAGAAATTCTGCAATGCTTATGAGGATGACCGAGTGTTAGAATGCGAGATTCGCTAAACCATATACAAGGTAATGATTTGGGTGCGAGATGGATTGATCACCATACCGACTTACTCTTATTATTCGTCTTGCTATATGGGATGGTAAATCTGAGTGACTTAGCTATAGTAGAGAGGCGACGATATTAAACCTTGTTTGAACCTTAGAATGGTATAAGTATTTTTTCCCTTGTACAAGGCAGCTGTTGCCAATCGTAGGATATACGGTGAGGTTCAAACCAGACCTGTTTCCTGCAGGAGAAACCATAAATTGATGACCACCATGAGATATCGATAGCTGTTTAGTATTGGCATCAGACCCGTCAGCTAAGAAGAACCAGTCACAGAGGAACCTTACCAAGATGAAAGGACATAAGAATTGCGGTAAAGGTTATGCCACTACCGGAAGAGCCTAGAGAAGGAATTTTCCCGAGAATTTGAGAAGATCGGCCCCGTCAAGAATAAGGATGGAGCATATGAGAATCGATGGGACCGTAACAATGTTTCTAAGGGTGGTAGCACCCCAGACCCCTTGTGATGATCGATGGATTTTGAGAAGACCCCCAAACCTACCCTATTTCTTTCTAGGTTCTCCGAATCTCGAGGACGAGATTCATTTTAAGGGTGGTAGGTTTGTAACATCCCAAAATTCTAAATTTTGGAATGTTATAATAAATAGATAGTTTGATTGATTGACTAAAAGTGAGTGAATTCGAAACTTTTGAAAGTTAAATGAGAGAGAATAAAAGGACTTTCTCAAACTTTCATCTTGCATTTTTATCTCCATGAATTCAAATTCTTTTCAAATACAAAACCCGAGAGAGAAGATGACATGACTTCTTCCATTTATTTAAATAAAAAGGGTTGTTGAAAATATTTGAATTGCATTTGAAAACATTTCAAATTCAGAAACTTTAAGCAACTCAATGATTTTCATGAGAGAAGATAAAATGACTTCTTCAAAACATATGAAATATGAGTTGGAAGTTTAAAAGGATCAAATTCAAAGTCCCTTTGAATTTATATTCAAATTTGGATTTATTTGGGTTTTATTCAAATTATTTTCTCCAAAAATAAAATATAAATAAATTAGGGTAAAATGATTCCCTACATCAGAAAATTGGAGAGAATAAATTTGAATTAACTTTGATATTTTTAAAATGATTTTTATTGAATTTTAATGCACCAGTGGCACTCTTTGTTTTATTTAAATTTGTGTGTATTTTATTTGATCTTACAAAAATGTTCACGTTGTAGAAAATATTTTTCTAAAATTTTTGATATATTATATGCCTATAGTATATTTTTATTGGTTTATTCTATTTTTGTTTTCTGGAAAATGTTTATTTAAAAAAATTCTCTCTGTCGACCGGGCCGGCCCAGCCAACCGGGCCAGGCCAGCCGCGGCCCCGCTGAGCCCCGCGCCGTCCCCGCAGGTCTCCGGCGCCCGCATGCCTTGCGCCGCCGCCACCATTGCCCTGGCCGAGCCGGATTTCCCCGCGCCGCCTCTCCTCTGCCCCCTCCTCCACATCACCGCCTCCCCCTCCGCCTTTAAAAGGCGACGGCGTCCTCCCCCTCCGCCTTTAAAAGGCGAGGACGCCGTCGCCCCGCCTCTCTCTGTCTCTCGCGCCGCACTCGCCGGGATCCGCCGCCGCCGGCGAGATCCGCTCGCCGCAGCCGCCGCCCGCGACGCCGACAACCGCCGCCGACGCCACCACCACATCCACCACATCCGCCACTCCGCGCCGCGCTCGTCGCCGTCTCTGCCCCTCGCCGCCGACCCGGAGCCGCCTCCCCGCTCGCAGCCGACGACGCCGCCGCCGTCTCACCTCGTCGTCGACCACCGCCGCTATCGCCGGTAACTGACCCGGTTCAATCCGGTTTATTTGTGGTTTTTCGGTTTTTCCTTAACAACCCTTTTTTTACCTAGTTACTTAGCAAACATTCGCTGTTTATCTCTTCGCAGCGAACGTTTTCTTCTGTAGATCAGTCTAGCGAACGGTTCGTTCGGTAGCGTTCGGTAGCGAACGTTCGTTATTTAGACTTTTTCTTTTTCTGTTAGTTTTAGTCAGGGACTTCTTTGTAGATGTTTTATTTACAAGTTTAGCCCCTAGACTCCAAACGCTCACAACTTTTTGTAAGCTTATCCAAATCCAACGAAACCAACGCCCACTTCTCCGTTACAATCCCCTCTATCCAGATAATCAACTTAAACATATTTTTGAAAGTTTTAAAATTTGAATTCAAACAGATTTGCATTTGAACTTCTTTTGATCGTAACTTGAGTTTTATAACTCCGATTTAGTTGATTTTTTTTGCAAATCAAAGCTCTTGACCTAAAATTTCTGATAAGGCCAAATTCACATAATTTTGGTAGTGTTAGAAATTGTTTTATGTTGCAAGAGTTATTTGCTTGGTTTTGATGCTTTCCGATTTGTCTTCTTTCTTTCCGATGCTTTTGAGTGATTGCTTATGTGTGGTTACCATTGCTTGCTTACGATAGATTGACCGGAGTGTGACGACTAGAACTATCAGGAGTTATGAGTGTGAATCATCTTCATTCAATAGTACAAGGCAAGTTCACACTTTGATCATATCCCTTTCACACCCAGTTTTTATGCATTAGTTTCAACCTTCAAACATTGCATGAGTAGGATCTCTTAACTTGTGGGGTTGGGAAGTAGTTGATGAGGTACGAACCTATTGCCCTGCATTCAAACCTTGGGAGTTACTTCTACGTTTTGCTTATACTGCTATGCTATGCTCGTAGACGTGGATTGGGTTTGAGTGTATCCATGACATATGTGAGATTGTTAATTAATGGTTCAACTTAAGGTGGCTACTTAAATACACATCTGGGTGGATTGAGGCACCTGGGGTATCCAGTGTTGCCTTTTTTTTGGAAATCCCGGGGTTCCGTGTGATTTTTCTATGGACCGCCACCCAGGCTAAAAGGGATCATAAGATTATTCATGCTAGAAACTTCTGTGTGCAGCCACAAGCTATTATGGGCTCTAGCATAGTTGAGTAAGTCGTGTGAACTCTTACAGTGGTAGACTAGCAGATGTAAGGGATGTAGGTGGTACAGTCAACCCATCGTAAGGTGCAAACGCTTCTGAAAGACTGTGTCTCGGTCATTCGTTTCTCAAACACCATGTAGTGCGAGAAATCTAACGAAGGAGATCGAGTCTTGTGTGGAAAAGTGCGCAAACCTCTGCAGAGTGTACAAACTAATCATGGTTAGTCGTGTCCCCGGTTATGGACGTCTTGAGTATCTGGTTATTGGATTATCATGTTGATCTCATCACTCTTAATTTAATTTGATTGGGTTTAATGATGATGCTTAATTGGGATTGATTTGGGTGAACCTTCTCAATGTTTAACAACCACCATGATAGTTAAATAAAATTTATTCCTTTGTAGTTGTGAATTTGCCAGCCAAATATAACCATAGAGCTTTCCACCAGCCAAATATGCATGTAGTGATAGCTATTATTCATTATTATCCTATGGTGTGAATTTGCCAGTACATTCAATGTACTGACCCTTTCTGGCTGCAATGTCTCATGTTGCAGGATATTACGACGAGTAAGTGATATGTTAGGGTTACGATTTCTACACTCAACTTTGTCGTTGGTGTTGATGGGAATCCACAACCTTGTTGTTACTTCCGCTATTTGGATTGAGGTAATACTATTTACGTTACTTTATACATGTGATTTACCTCTGTTATAAATCCTCGCGTACTGTGTGTGTCAGCATACCGATCCAGGGATGACACTTAAGCACAGAGACTTGACCGTTTGAGGTCGTGTCGCTACAATAATCTTATGATCCATTTGAGCCTGGGTGACTGACCGTAGGATGATCACACGGGTCCTCCGGTACATTCTAGGACAACACTGGATTCTCCAGGTGCCCACAAGCAATCCACCCAGATGTGTATTAAAGTTGCCACCTTAAGTTGAACCATTAATTAACAATCTCACATCTGTCATGGATACACTCAAAACCCAATCAACGTCTACAAGCATAGCATGGCAATAAGCATAACGTAATAGTAACTCCCGAGGGTTTGATAATAAAACAGGTAATAGGTTCTACCTCATCATCTACTTCCCAAACCCACATGTTAAGAGATCCTACTCATGCAATGTGTGAGGGTTGTAACTAATGCATAAAAACTGGGTAATAAAGGGGTATGATCAATGTGTTACTTGCCTTGCTGACGATCCGCAAAACCTAGTGACTCATAGTAGCACGCTTCGCACTCCGGGAATTCTATCGCAAACAAACAATAGCATACATAAGCAATCAAGCAAAGATGCATGGGTAAGTCTCAAATAGGAAGATCTAACCAGAAAGTTCAACTGAAGAACTCCGGTTTGCAAAAAGAATCAAATCAAACGGAGCAACGAAACTCAAACTGCGAAAGAAACAAAATCCAATTACTAATCTGGACTAAAGTCAAATTTTATAGTACCAAAACCTTGTTCAAGTTGGTTAAACAGAAAGAGGGTTTCAAGACGAAAATCTAGGCGCTTGTTTCACCTGATTTGGGTAAACGAGCGAAAAGTTATACTAGATCGAAGATTAGGGCAGAAATCGCGATCGAAAATAATCGCGGAAAAACCCTGGAAAAAGAAAAACTGATGAACAGACTAACGAACGAACGTTCGCTGTCTGCGGCTAACGGACGAACAACGTTCGTTAAAACGAACGTACGGATGAACGTCCTCTATTTAACCAAACCGGAAAAAACCGAAACAAAACCGATCTAAAATAAAAAACGAGATCTAGGGTTTCGAAAGAAAAACCGAACGGTTTTCTCGCAAAAACCGGCGACGGCGGCGGCTACCTCCGACAAGGTCGTCGGCGGCGGCGGCGGCACGGCTCCGGCGAGGCGGCGGGCGGTGGGCGGCGACGGCGACGACGCGGTGGCGCGGGAAGGCGGGGCGGCGAGCGGCGGCGGCGGCGAGCGACGGGCGGGGCTAGGGTTTCTACAGGGCTGGGCGAGCGGGCCTCGGGGCTCGGCTTATAAGGCCGGCCGGGCGCAGTGTCCTAGCCGGACACAGCCCGGTAAGTCGGTTACCTTTTTTTAAAATAAAACCTGACGCAGAAAAACTAACGAAAGAAATACTAACTGAGTCCAAAAATCCCGAAATAAATTTTCACGGTCCTCGAAAAATATACCGGACAACGTGAACATTTATTTGGGCTTCTAATGCAATTTTGAAAAACGCGTATTTTTCCTAATTCGAATAAAATTGCAATAAAACCCAAATAAAATTATTTATTTGATTTTAATATTTTTCCTCCAATATTTTCATTTATTTTGGAGAAGTCATATTATCTCCTCTCATATGTTTTTAATACGAAATATTTTTTCGGAGAGAAAAATTATTAAAACCAAAATGATCCTTGTTTCAATATTTGATAAAATTCAAATTTGAAGAACGTGAAATCCCCAACTCTCTCCGTGGGTCCTTGAGTTGCTTAGAATTTCGAGGATCGCGAAACGAAATGCAATAAAATATGATATGCATGAATGACCTATGTATAACATTCCAAATTGAAAATTTGGGATGTTACACTATCCATGCAATCTTGTATAACACACATTTATAAAATAAAATGAACAACTAGCCAATAATATTCTATGCTATGAACTACAATGTACTCATCTCCAAAAATTAAGATATTTCATTCGACATCTTGCATAAGGAATACTATGGAATAACACGTACTAAAAATGTATAAACACCTATCGTAGACATGGCATGATTTCAAACCAATCAACCAAACATGGAAAATCGATGAAAAATGAATATGTAATCAATATATAAGATATCCTCATTCCCAAACAAAAATTAAAATAATCAAGACATTAGGTATTGCATAATCACACAAAGGTTACAGTAATTCTACATAAACCTACGCATGGTAATAATTTGCAAAAACATGTACATATGCATATCTTAACTATGTACCACAAGAAAGAAAAATATCAATCTGAAATAACATGTTGAACAATTTTTAAATAACTATAATCGGTGAAAGAAATAAATCTAACAAGTCCTACGTTGTACTAAAATTATAAGACAAATAACATACACTTGTAGGCATATCACGAACATAATAAAATAACATACTAACAAGAAAAGTTGACCGATCAACCACTACACATGGTAGTCATACATAAGAACTAACACAAAGGTGTATCTCACTACTACAGGATGCACAAAGTTATCTACAAGAAACCATACAAAACTATAATTAATAAATAAAATGCACATTCAACTTAATTGAGTAAAACACAAGACACTCCTAAAATTATAATATAACTCAAGATGACTCCTGGGCATAACGAGACATAAAAAAAATATTAAATTAACAAGAAAAGTTATCAAACTCAAAACACTATCGGATTTAGGCCAAACGACTATAATTAAATCAACACTAAACATGATTACCAAACAAGTAATCTAACTCTACCACGGGGTTACCAAGGACATGGGAAACAACTCATGTGTTGAACACAAGATCATCCAAGGGACTAAAAAGTACGCGGACATGTCGATGACATCCGTTCATGCATCGTCGTGAGTAACAACAGAGATAGGTTGAATAATGATGTCCATGAGATACTACGGGTGATGTTGAGAAGGCGTGCAAGAGGAATTTGATAGAGGCTCACCGGTTTTGACTGAACGGTGCGACGAACTTAATGAACAGTGTACGCGGACATGCGGAATTCTTCGCGTGTGGTCAACGAATTGAGTTCTTTCCTCTTTGAATGCATTCGCGGCATGGAGGTGACGTTTCTGGTGCAAGGGCATGGACTGGGATGGTCTCTTTCATTAGAATCGAGGACCGACGTCCATGGAACACTGTTTCTTTGGGAGGAGTTCTCTAGGAGGATGGAGAAGAGAGATGGCAGAGGACTAAGGGAAACTAGGGAGGAGATTGAGGCGCAGGTCCCTGTACCTTCAGTTTTGGAAACGGTGGACACTTATGGGAATTATGGAGGAGGGTAGGAGGCAGCTTCTTGCGTGAGTGCTTGGCAGTTTCTCTTCCTGTACGTTTATCTTCCTGTAGGTGCTAGCGTAAGAGGAAGCGTACAGAGGAAGGAAAGGAGACGAGGCGTTCGTTGGGGAGATGGCCAGCGGAGAGGAATAGGAAGGGGGGAGGAATTAAAGGAAGGTGTAGAGGTTTTCTGTGGGAAAAGAATTCTATGAGACCAGAGGTGGCTGTTGAGGTTTCCTCTTCTGTGAGTTGTGAACGTACACGTAGGAGGAGGAGAGGGTTCGTTGGTTGGGAGAGATGGGCCAGTTTGGCCAGCCCATGAGGAAGGTAGAGACCAGGAAAAATAGTGGGGTTGTTGGGCTGCTGTCCAAGGGAGATGGAGGAAGAAAATAAAAGAGATGGGTTGGGTCCATTCGAATGATAGGAATAAGAAACAGTGAGAGAGAATAGAGAAGATAGATTAGCCATTGGATATTGCCAAGAGTTTGGGGAAAGAAATCAATTAGATTTTCCTAAAGGAAAATCTATTAAAGGAACAGAAGCTCAAAACAAAATCGAAAGAAGTTCCAAAATGCATATGCGCATAAATTACTATGCCGAAGATGAGAAAATAAAACCCAACTAAAAGAAAAGAAGTAAACTCAAATCTTTAATATAGGTATGCATTAGTTCAAATTAAATCATCTAAATTATAACGTCCAATTTAAGCTTTGTTAACAAATAAAACAAATGAAATTTTCTCACCCTGATTTTTGGAAAACTTTTTCTTAAACATTCTGAGAATCAGGATGTTACAAGTTACGCAACTGCACCTGCAGTTATGTCACTGAAGCTTAGTCCGCTGGAGAAGAAGCTTCTGTTCGGCTCAGCCGGACACAAGTGGGTAGCTTCGGTTAATTAATTATACCTCCAGCGCACCCCTTTTTAGTTGAAAAATGTATGAAATGTAATGAAATCCGACATGTTTATATGAAATCTGATCGTGTATGAATGAATTTAGTTCGATTAGTTTGAATTCTTGTATCACTGGTATTGGATGAACATGCAAAACAATACGTACCAGCATTATTCCCAGGGTGATCACCTGGTTTGCAGCAGTTTCACATGTACTCCCTCCGGTCCTTTTTAGTCTGCATACAAGTTTTGTCTGCAGTCAAAGTATCTCTACTTTGACCAATCTTATAGAAAAAAGTATGAACATTCACAATGTAAAATTGACTGACTTGAAAGAAATCTAATATGCGAAGTAAAAAGGAACAGAGGGAGTACAAAGAGTTTGAGCAGCTTTTTAGTGTTCCTGTGCATTGCAATCAAACACACAGGCCTGACAATTCATAGAGAACATTCAAAACAATCGATGATTATGCATCTCAGCGATTCACATGTCAGAGCCAATATTTGCTTCACAACTAAAGAATAAAGAAAAATCGATCGATGCTGCTGACAGCAAAGGGCGTCCCATTCGAAAATATCAAACGCATGTCTTCTTGCTAACATCAATGAGCAAAATTTGACAAGGTTGTCCCATTTCAAAATGTCAAATGCGTGTTGTTTTGCGTACATTAATGAGTAAATTTTGACAAGGTTTTCCCATTCCAAAATATCAAATGCCTACGATTGTGGAATGGGCAGGGTTTGTCATCAGTTCGGACATTGACATGGCACCTCGTGCTAAATAAACCAGCTGTTCTTTTTGTGCAGTTCCACAAAAATCAACCAAATTCGTGTGTAGCTTGTATGATTTCGCCTTTATATGTTGCAATGCCTTGAACATATCGACACCTTCTTTCTTGTGGTGGAGATGAATGATTCGATGTATTCATGAACATTTTATGCAGTTCCTATTGAAATCAAGCTGAGCACCCCTGTTTGCACAAATACAAAAAAAGTGATTAGTATAAAGCAAACTGTACTATGAATTGATAGTTTAAACAGGCACCTACATGGTCCATGTAGAGCACATTTAAAAAAATGGAACTCACCGGAAAGAATCCTAGAACAACATTGTACTTGCGCATCAGATCTGTCAGTCCTTCTGAGCTGAAGCTAGTTTGGTCTTGTGGGGAGTAATGTAACCATCCTTTAACTGCTCCTTCTGATGAGAAGATAGACAGGGCTTCTTCATCCTGGCATAATCGGAACTAGTCACTTCACGTACTCCATATTCTTCTTCAGAGGAGGATGATCCTGTTGTGCAAAGACAAGGGGACAACTAAATGCTAGCGTCCCTGTTTGCTCGAAAAAAAGGAAAGGAAATATTTAAAACAACACAGATGAAGCACTTCTCAAGGACAATACCACTTTCTCATGACAGTATCTAAACAGTAGCACAACACCAATAGAGATGACAAAGCTCAATCATATGGATGAAATCCGTGGGTGAGTACCAACCTTTGTCAGGAGGCTTATTGTGTAGAGCATACATATCAAGCACTTCTCCGAAACCATCTGTTGTTATCTACTGTGGTTGCCATGCTTACTATATACACCTCGATTAGTTTAATGTTTCCAATATCTTCTTGTGCAGTTCCACTAAAATATACAGTATCTTCAAAGAAGATCCCTGTTTGCACAAGTAGAGATAATTACATATAACATTAAGAGTGGCATCAAATCAGTGGCAAAACAATTGCTCGTTCCAGCCATAGCAATAAATTAAGATGCTAAACTATATCATTACTTGTGTCATCACAGTTCCAGTGCTTCATTACAGCACCAGGAGTTGATTTTTGTTTTTCTTCCGCTTGTTCTTCCCCTTCATCACTTGGTTCAATAACAGACAAGCTTCGCCTTCAATGTAAGATTTGCATGTCAACTAGGGAGCACAAGTATAGCACTAAACAACGACATTAATTTTCTGATGAAAGTGGCAAAATATAGGTCAACAGTTGTGAAATATCCTTATCTTACCTCCATGGGATATTACAGTGCACATACAGATTGGAAGTCTGGTCTCCATTTGTGCAGTTCACTAAAATCAAGCAACATTACCGTACAAGTAGAACAACATATGAAAGCACACTGCACAATCATGTGAAAGAAGGCTAGTAGTGACCTCTCATGACGCGGAATTCAAACAACTCACTAGAAGAAGATCTGAACCAAATTTGCCAACACGGATTGAAGTAAGATCTCCTATTGTGCAGTTCCACTAAGATCAAGCAATCAAGCAACGTTGTCGGTGTGACATTTTGGTTGAACTGCACAAAACACTCTTAAAACAATAGTGTTTTGTGCAGTGCAACAAAAGGTCACAATAGCAATGAGGTGAAGTAGATAACCCTGTTTACACAAAGGTGCAAAGGAAACAACTAGTGGTCAGTAATGGTGGATGACACAGAAGCCAAGAAAAAGAAGCATCTAACTTATCTAAATGGGAAAGAAAGCAAGACAGTAGCATTTCTCAAACGGTGGCACTGATTCATATTAACAGAGAGATTATATTAACAATAAAATTCGTTAAACATGTAATTTGCTTTTAACAGTGGCATTGCATCAATTTTCCAGCGGCATTATTAAAGGGTATTTGTTTACAGGGACTTTTGGTGTAGGGACTAAAAAAAGTCCCTTTCAGTCCCATCTAAACAAAACAGGAGGGACTTTTAGGGACTAAAAGTGGGCATTTGGGACTAAAGAAAGAAGACCCCGAGGGAGAGTCTTTTTTGGACTTTTTCCAACAGTTGCCCCTGCCCCGCATCGCACCTTATCTCTATTAGTTCATTACTAGGGGTAACATGGTCTTTTAGCATGTCATTTAATAACCTCTAGTCCATGTTTAGTCCCTGGAACCAAGCAGGTAGGGACTAGAGACTTTTTAGTTGGGACTAAAAAAGTCCTAGGACTTTTTAACCAAACAGGGCCTTAGATTAACAACAGCTAAAGAGTTGCACGGGACAGTGGACGCACCAGCACCATGTGCATCTACCGATGTATGAAGGGGTGATGCATAGTCTGTTGCAACAAAGAACAAACAACCAAGGAGCATATTTGTGTTGGTCCCAGTTTTGTTATCTTTAGACACCTTTCCCTATGTGAGCGTAGCAAATCTAGTCCTGCTCAAACTCTACAGCCTTGTCCCCCAAAACAAAAAGATCAGTTTGTTACAGATGTGCGTATTGCGTTTGTCATTGTTTTCCCTTTTCGACCAACGTAGGTGTTGGATAGCCAGCCTATACTAGTACTTTCCCCCTTCCTTTCCTCTTTGAACCACGTCCTAGGTTCATGCTATACAACTTTCCCAACAACTTTCCCCCATTCCTTTACTCTTTGAACCACGTCCTAGATTCATGTTATACAACTTTCCCCACTACTTTCCCCCCTTCCTTTACTTTTTGAACCACGTCCTAGATTCATGCTATACAACTTTCCCCACAACTTTCCCCCATTCCTTTCCTCTTTGAACCACGTTATAGATTCATGCTATACAACTTTCCCCACTACTTTCCTATTTGATCCAACACCTAGATTCGAGTGCAGAAGCGGAAAAAGCCCACATGAAGCTGGAGCAATGCATGTGGAATAAGTAAATTATACCTTAAGTTTCTTGGGGTGTGGTTCGGTGGGCGACCGGAGGCCGTTCTGCCCACACTATGTACGGCGGCGAGGAAGAAGGGGTCGGAGGCCCTCCCGCGCTGCCGCTGGGTGAAAGAGAACAGCTGCGCCGGTAGTGGATTCCCTCCCTCGCCAACGGCGATAGCGTTAAGCCTCCTTCCCTTCCCGGCGGACGGATCCTGCCGGCTCTTTGACCAGTAGTGAGGGGAAAGAGAGAGGCCAACAAAGTCTTGTTGAGATCTGGAGAGGGTGAGAGAGTGTGAAGAGAGCAACTACAAGTGCTGAGGCTCCAGCATGTATATATATAGTGGAGAGAGAGTATGAAGAGGTCAAACCCTAGAAAACAAGCGCCGAGGCTGCAGCGTATACGTGATGAGGTGATTATACGGTCACTACGAGATCGTATAGCTCCGTATCCATCCATTTTGACCAGTCAAAGAATCCTCCTGGCACCGCCCAGATCACTTTCTCTCTCTGTCATGCGGGGCCTACCTGTCATTGGGTGGAAGTAAGAAGTCGAACAAAAACAAAATATGCTCAAGTGTGGTTATCGAACCGGAGACCTCAAGTTTGATGAGCGAACAGGCTAACCAGCTACACCACCCTCACGTTATGTATAAGGAGAGGAAAATAACCTTTTATACATTCCTGCATTCGTGTGACAAGCATGCCGTGTTTTTTTGCGTGGGAGGCATTGGGATTTCAATCATAATCGTGTCATGTGGCTTTAGTGGTAAGGTCTTTTGGGATTTAAAGCAGTGTTGGTAGTACAGAAATAATGCAGCCTTAGTCACCTTACCTCTCTCCACATAGTATGTTGGGTCCCACCAGTCAGAGGGTGAAACAAACAAATTAATAAGAAAAATTAAAAGCACCAGTGATGTATCTTACCTCACACATCTCGCTAATGCTCGTGAACACTGTCCAATTGATCCCTCTGTTCGCTCACGTACTATTTTAAGTGAATCCTTATTATAACATGCACACAATTTTGGGCACTTGTATTTGACCTAAGTCAGTGTGCACCCGTACCTTGTACTACTCCCTCCGTCTAGGTGTAATAAGTCACGTTAGAAGGTGCAGCGGGACCAAGGTGCAAGCAGATTGGAGGAGGAGAAACTTGACCGGTCCATCCTCCAATCAAAGCCCTGATTTCTCTCTCTAAACGCAACAATTAATCGCAACAACTAAGAGATGCCGTTTTAGCTACCATGCAAGGCCACGTATTAACTCGCATGCAAGCCGACTTCGATTTCTTGACTAATCAACGCGTAGTTGTGCTCCATGCATTGGGTTTCCGGGGGAGATAACAAGGCAGAGTAAGGAGCGTTTGGTTAAATTTCTTAGGCTGGTCATAGTGGTGAGTAACTTGGACTAGTAACATGCATATGTTACTAGTCTATGTTACTACCTTCATAGTGGGTAGTAACATATGGATGGTAGCATGCAAGTCTTCATTAATTGAGATATAGACTCATTTTACCTTGGGGTGTGTTATGTTACAGTAACATATTATGTTACCACAAGAATCTCTTTCCTCATTAACTCCATGCCACATAAGCAATTTTTTCTTGGGATGTGCTATGTTACTACCTAAGTTATTCCCACTATGGCTAGCCTTAGTAAGGAAATTGCTCGACTAGCCCAGCTAGCCAGCTTTCGCTTTGCCAACCTTGCCTGGTCAAACGGTTTAGTTCTTTTTCTTACCAGCCTTGCCCCGTGAAAATGGTTGTCATGAGTGGGTCGCCGATTTTCCGTGCGCGAAGTTTGTCGTCGGAAGCGAGCCGAGCTGGCTCTCCTGAGCTAGCAAGGTTTTTCTAGCCCACCCAAGCTAGCTGGCCCACAAAAGCTAACATATTTTAACAGTTCCAAACTCCTAACCTTGCCCGGCTAGGCTATAAACTATTCTTGCTAAGGATCCAAATGCTCCCTAAGTAACAACGCTCGCTAGCAACGAGGCCAGGAGGGGATTGAGATGCGAAGTTAATGGACAACGCCTAAACATTTTGGGAATATCTGATTTTCGTAAGATGACTTAACACCTAGACGAAGGGAGTACTATTCCTCAGTCTAGGTTTGATGGAATATTCGTCACCTCATCTCTTCTTGTACGTACTCCATTTGTATTTCACTTCCTATGGCTTCACACTCGCACGATATTCCTATTATATAAACCTGTGTGTGAGTGTGCGTGTGTGTGTGTGTTTAACAGCATGTGTGTGTTAGAGAGAGTGACACATTGACCTACTCCTACAGAGAGATGGTGTGTAGTGTACAATTTAGCCGCGAGAGTCGACGCATCCTCTCATTTCCGGGTGTTCGGCCAGGACAGGCGGACAGCTGCCATGCCCGCTCCTGGCCAGCCTGGACCACCCAAAGCCCCTCCATCGCCCGCGCGCGCTTCCCGCCCAAAACGGTCAGCACCGCTTCAAATAATCGGTGCCACATTCATGCCCAGGCAGAGCGAACGCGACCTCTCACTGGCGCATGTGTTGAAGGGAGAAGCGGATTCAAGAGTGATGGTTGCTTTGTCCATCCAACTTACTGCTGGGTCTATGTGATTTGATGGCTCATTGGTCATTATTACTGAGGTGGTATGACTGCTGGATGTCCCATGCTTTCGGCAAAAGGAGGTACTACTAGATTACAATTTTCTCCATTCTTACAGTGGAGGAGTGCGAAAGTAGTGAAAACACGCAGGCTCAGTGATTACATGGCCCACATCACACGATCACCATATTTTTTGGACACCGTGCAACACCTAACTCTTTGCATAGTACTAGTATAGTTCATACTGTAATTTCTCAGCGAGATAAATTACAATGCTATGAAGCTTCCAGCTTCTGTTTCATGTATCTTGCGTCCAAGGTTGCCCGTTGCAACATTTCATCAAATACAAAGGATACTAACATGCATGCTATTGCATCTCAATGATTGACAGATCATAGCCAATATGTACTCCCCCCGTTCCAAAATAAGTGTCTCAACTTTATGCAAACTTTAGTACAAAGTTGTACTACTACTAAAGTTGACACTTATTTTGGAACAGAGATAGCTAAAGAAAAAAACGATCCATGCAGTCCCTAGCCCTTGAACCGTAAACCCTAACCAGGCTTTAGTTTGCTGGCAACGTTGGAGCTTCCCAAGAAATGAAGTTTACAATCCTTTGACCATCGGATCATTTTGTGCAGTTTCACCAAAATCGAGATGAGCATCCTTGTGGCAAAGAAATTGAAGAAGCGTGATTAGAATAAGATTACTGAGACTAGTTGATGAGAGATAAACTCATCACAAAGAAAGTATGTAGAAGCCAGTAGAGGTATGTACGGGGCAAAGAAGTATAGAAATATCCACATAGAGTGATGTGGGCAGCGGGAGCAGTGGTGCAAGCCGGCTGTAAAGGAAGTTGTACCTGAGGGATGTCGGGACGTAGCTCAACCTAGAGGAGGGCGGCGGGAGGCGGCAAATGCCCACGTCGCGGTAGTGAGCAAGGGACGAAGGCAACCTCACTGGCTTTGTGGGAGAGAATGGCGGGACCCCTGATCGGGACGTGTCGACAGTGGGTTTTCGCCGTCGGTGATGGCGACCGCATCTACACTAAGCATCCACCCCTTTCCCGGCGGACGTGATCCTCCTGGATGTTAGAGATGTGGCCATAGTCGTTTTGTGCGAGAGAGTGTGAAGAGAGCAACCCCAACAAGCAACCGTGTAGGCTCGTCCTGGCTATGTATATAGTGGAGCGGTTTCCTTTTCTCTCCATATGAACCTATTTATATTGCGTACGTGCCACTGAAGAAGAAAAACTTTATTTATAAATGACACGGCACCGTTCATGCGTGGTTCCCGACCCTCCATTATTTATAAGTGAGTAACTACTACTAGATGCATCAAATTATCACGTGGGCTGCATCATCTTACAGAATGAGCTCCACCGTGTCACGTGTGTGGTTGGGGAAGACGCAAAACACGCAAAGAGTGCTACTAGTACACTACGTGCATGGGTGCATGCACCTCTTCTCTTCGAGCATGGTTATTAAAAGTATAGCCCACTACTGTACTATCACGCGGTTATTATATGGGCAAAGAGTATAGGCAGTAATAATGACTAATAAGCCGTGAAATCATGAGGACCACCTTTCTCTATGTTTGACCAAGGAAGCAACCATCATTTCACTCCTCGTTGAATATCCATCCGTTGCTACCTTCGCGAATAAAAAAAAATCCGCTTCTACCTCCGTAGCATGGTTAATAATATAGCCATGTCAATCACGACGTAGAAATATCATTAACTGATACAATAGGGCTGGATCTAAGGCTGGTGAATTTTTTTACTTTGTCTCTTTCTCTTTTTGTCTCATTTACTCATTTTACATAGGAGCACGTATAGAGGATGGCTATTCCTTTTGATGGGACTTCTTCATGGGGTTTAAGACTAAGCAGCTCCGAATTATGCCCGCTGCCCACCACTCTGAATCGTGCCATCTATGATAGGGAGTAGTCCCATTGCAACAATGAGGTCCACTAGGCCTAGCAAGTCCTGTAAGAAGAGTCTGCTAGGCAAAACATACATCTTGTTGCCTTCTTCCTCGTACAGTACGTACCACTGGTACGTACTACTAGTACTACTATTCGTTCTCCTATAAACCTTGCGCTTGTCATCTCCAAAATATTAACCTTGCGATTGGCTCTTCGCCTCTTCGGGAAGTCGAGCAATAATGGTACTGGAGTATATATCGTTCTGGCTATATGAGACCGAATGAATTGCTGCACATCCACACGTGGGCGAGGGTTGATGGGCGAGGGAGAGTGCGTACTATTACGTCCATTTCAATATGGACTACATACGGAGCAAAATGAGTGAATCTACACTCTAAAATACGTCTATATACGTCAGTGTTTGGAGTATGTACTAGTAGTTCATACTGAAATCTACTAAAGGACATATATTCCAAACAATATGATAATCTCTCTAAGCAAGGTAGGGACGAGGAGTAAACGGAGGGAGTAGTAAAATTTTCTCCTCGTCCTGCGAGCCACCGCGTGCGTGGGCGAGGGAGCGGGCGTAAGGCGTAGTAAGCAAGCTTCACCTCTTCCTGCGAGCCACCGCGCCCATGGGCGGGGGAGACGGCGTACTAAGCAAGCTTCTCCTCATTCTGCGAGTTGACATGACAAATTAAAAGTAATAGGTACAGAGCATCTCGAGTGTATAGAGCCTTGCCTCTAAGGTAGGCCCCACATGGTTTGCCTCTTTTTTAACATAACGCGTCAAGTCGCAATTTGTTTGTTCACCCGTGGTAGACGATCCTCCATAAAGTGGACAACCAGTACACGTGTCAAATTACCACGTGGGCTGCCTTTTCGTACAGAAATGAGCTCCACCGTATACCCGCGCGGGTGTGGTTGCGAAAGAGATGGGAGTACGTGTGCCGTGTGTGCACCTCTTCTCTTCGTGCACATCCCCCACCTACGTGGGTGTGTGTCAAAGAGATACAAAGCTAGACAGATGGCGTGTGCGTTCGTGAGTGTTTTTTGTTTGGGGGTGGGGTTTCGTGAATGTATTTGTGGGAATATGTGTCGATGACATCTCAAACAAAAATTTGACACATGCAATGTGTGTGAAATAGAGGCCTATCTATATCATATATAGAGGGGGCGATCCACAAGAAGAGAGGGAGGGGTCATAGATATCGATAGAGTCGAAGAGAGGATCAAGTGGATGGGTGCGAGATCAATGAAGAGAGCCATCGAAATTGTGTGTGTGCAGGTCAAAGATATAGGGCGACTGACCTACCGGAACGTCAGAGGGCACATGACAAGTTTGTGTGTGGCAGGGAGACATGACTAGAGCGCTCGATATATCGGTGTGTGTGTGTGGGGGGGGGAGGCAGAGGCCTAACTAGAGAGGTAGAACGAGTCGTATATGTGTTGAGAAGGAGAGACCCAACTATGTCTTGAGGGAGATGGTCGACATCCATACATAACTGAAGGATGGGAAATAGGTTGGACAGAGAGAGTGGGAGAGAGAGGAGAGAGAGAGAGGGAGCGAGAGGGGTAGAGTGCTGGATGGGTGATGGAGTTGCTTCTCGAAGATGGTGGGAGAGGCCTACTAGACAAACTGGGGGTAGAAATGCAATATTATCAATAAGAGTGGGGATGTGTTTCTGTGTGTGCCTGTGCGTGGTAGATGTGTCGGGACGCATGCATGGATGATGAAGGGGAACCATGTGTTTGGTAAGAAAACCTAACTAGATCGGTAGATCAATTGTTGTTTGTCGGAGGAAGGGAGAGACATAATGTTGTAGGGTGGAACCCTAGATGAAGATCTTTCACGAATTGGAGGGGAAATCCCCAAGAACACGAAGAACACAAGAGAGGGGAAACACTCAAATTGACTAGATCCAATCACACATATGCTAGATCCAATCACACAAAGAGAGATACAAGGGTCCAAATCCAACACAAGAAGATACAAGAGGTAACTAGTTCATCCCATTCCTATGAGGAGAGAGGTCTTGATGATCTTATGATGGGGATCCTTCCCTAGATGGGGTCTTGATATCCACAAGAGGATCTTCTCCCTTAGGAGGACATGATCTCCAAGGGGAGGAAGATGAGCAAAGCTCTCTCAGTATCTCACATATACATTGCTATCCTCTCTAATGAGCTAGGGAAGGAGTATATATAGTCTAGGGACGAAATAGAGGGGAGAGGGGGATACAAGGGTCAAAACCCCAACTTGCACGTAAGCACTCTCGGAGGGGTCCGGGCACCCGGGTTAAAGGGGTCCGGCACCCGGACCGGTCAGAGGCGGGCGCCAAGGAGGGGGCCGGGAACCCGGGGTAGATGGTGCGGGCACCCGGGGGTGCGGGCACCCGGGGGCGGATGGTGCGGGCACCCGGGTTGTCTAGAGAGCCTCCGGTGCTTCGAGTCTTGGAGCTCCTTCTTCTCCTTGAGGCTCCATGTGGACTTGGTGATCCCTCCATGCTTCCTCACGGTCTTCTCCTCGATACCTAAGAGCGCACAATGTATCCCGAACCCAACTCTCATGTGAATCCGAATGAAGTTCAAAGAGGAAAGAGTTAACCTCGGTTTCGATGATGCGGGTGCGAGCTCTCGTCATCGGTCCACTTGGTGTTCGAGGTGGTGACGGAATGTCCATGGGTATGGTCGAGGGATGCTCCGCATCATATCCTCCCCCTTGGGAGAGATCCGTCCATGGATCGTGATCTTCATCACCATGGGAAAGAGAGGGCATCGCTGTGTAGAAGTGGACGACCACCAAGCACTTATCATGTTGAAGCTCAAAATGGTCACTCTCCAATGTCGCACCGTCTTGTGATTCCTTCGAAAGTAGCAAAGGTAACAAGCACTTGGAAAAATAAATGTGGTCGGCGTTATAGCAAAACCAAGCATTCGAGCGGTGATTAACCCAACAAGTGTTGTCCTCAAGCATAGAATATGGTTTGACAAAGAAGTGTGGCATGACATTTAAGCATCTAAATTGAGCACATGGAAAAGCATCATGGAAACAATCATGCAAAGGTGCTAATATGTGGGACAAGCAAACAAGCATCTACCTCAAAGTCATAGCAAGCATGTATAAGACTCTCAATGAACGGTCTATGGTAGGCATAAGAGTCATTCACAACACCAAATGAAATGAAATGTCTAAACATGTGGGGTAAGTGCAAGAAAATCCAAGCATAATGTGCATATGGTGTGGTGAAGATAGTGTGGCACTCAACAGGTAGCAATTGTGCAACATGTGCGAGACAATCAAGTCGTGCAAGCTAGTAGTGCGAAGATGCAATATACTATAGGTAATCATGGCAATCATGTCATGTGAGCAAATAATAGGCATATGCAATGCACATGACATATCACAAGCATGAACACAAAGCAAGATCAAGGTATCATCATTGGAATGGATCACAAAGGAAACATGGCAAGAATAAGCAGTGTCTCCATCAAGCGTGCAAATACACATACAAGTAGTAGAATCAATCATCATGTGTAATGAAAAGCATGGGTCACAAATGCATGGTAAAGGCATCGAAATAAGCATGTCATGCAAAGTGAACATGGCAAGATGGGCATATAATATGTAATGGACAATAATCCATAGCCAAATGAGGGCTAAGTAGAAGAAATGCACAAAGTCGTTGCGCGAAGAGAGTGGTGGGAATGAGAATCCACGGATCCCAAGTCATTATTGCTCTCTAAAGCTCGTTTTGTCAACTCATGGGATTGTGAAGTTGACAAGTATTCATGAGTAACTACACAAAACAAAGACAAAGGGAAAATTGTGTGTGCGTGGTATATGTACACATAATCTTTTATGATGCATACGTGCATGTGTTGGTTAGCACAATATCCAATGCTCAAATAGATGATATGCGTGATATAGAAACATGTCATCCATCATGATGGGTTTGTTGTTATGTATAGCATAATGGAGACTCAAAATGTTGAATGCATCATGAGAAGTATGTAGAGTATTGTTATTCATGGAATGCATATGGTGCACGCAATCATGGGAATCATGCAAAGTATGGAATGCATCAAAATCTCCTAATATGTATGAGGAAACTATGGGGGTCTCCTCATGAGCATTCGTGGACATCACATTGAGAATATTGACAACATCCAAAACAATGCATATCCGAAGCTAGGTGGTCATGGCATGTCATATGAGTAAATGATGCAAAGGGAGCATATCAATATCATCACAAGAAAAACAAATGCCAATAACCATGGGCTTGTCATCTATGCCATATGTGAAAATTGGGTTTATGTTGATGGTATATGCATAGTCACTACGACGAGATTGCAAATATGACATATGGTTGATCTCATTCATAGCATATGACAAGTCAAGAGAATTGTCAAACATGATGTGACCTAAAGAATTGTCACAAGAAATCCTATGTAACATGGCATCACAACTAATAGACTCCACATGGCAATCATCATACTCATCATAACTGGGCAAGAAATCATCACATGAGGAAGTAGCACTAGCATGAAGCATGGAAATAGGTGGATCAACATCATGCAAGCAATCAATGTCAAGAATGTCCACCAGTGGGACTAGAGCATCACCTTCACCTATGTTACCTTGTCCATTCCACTCAAGTGGTGTAGGTGAGGTGGCAAATACCAAATGGTGGTCATCATCTTCATCTTGATGGAACCATGTAGGGGGTGCATCATAGTCCACCATGGCCATCGTCTTGTCCAAAGGAAGGACGAAGTCATCGCGAATCGGCGCGTCATCATATATGGGACCTAGCACCAAAGGAGAAGACACAATAGAGGTAGAGGTTAAGTTGTTAGAAATCGAAATGGCCTCACATGCCCTATCAACTACCTCACTCTCTCTATGTGGTGGTGGCTCACTCACTCCCTCAAGGTAGGTGCACTCAATGTCACATATAGTGGAGTCACTCAAATCACTCAAGTGGTGGTGGTAACTCTCCTCACATGAGAATTGGGGCAACTCGTCATTTATGGGGCTAGTGGTGAAGGCACTCTCACTCTCAATATGGTGGCATATGTCACTCAACTCATCATACATCGCCGTGGTCGAAGGGAAAATCCCATGCTCAACCATCTCGTCGCCGTGGATGAAGGCCGAAGATGGAACATCATCGCTCTCGGCGCCAACGGTGGAAGCATCATCCTTGCTTGCCACCTTGTCGCTCGCCTCCAAAGCATGGTCCTTGAGGGTCTCCGTAGTCGTACTTGTCACCGCACCGTCTTGAAAAAGAGTCAAAGTAGACTCAGCATCATCAATGCCACAAAGAGGGATGGCGGTGAAGTCAAACTTGGGAGCATCATCTTGGAGCTTGTCGGGCTTGGACATCTTGGTGGTACTATCCTCATGCTCGTTCTCATGGAGCTTGGTCATCGTGAAGTGAGCTTGGGGTGGAGAAGCCTTGGCCTTCATGAGTTCTTGTTCCGCCTTAAGAGCACCAATGTAGTTGTCGTCGAGGGACTTGTAGTTCTCGAGGGAGATAATCTTGGAGATGTCGTTGTTCAATCCCATCATGAAGTAGAACTTCATCCAACTGGGGTCGTCCACACCGGCTCGTCGCAAGGCTTTCTTCATCTCGAGGAAGTACTTGTCGAGGGACTTCGATCCTTGGATGGTGTTCTCCAATTGGCGCTGAATATGTTCCGTGTAGGTGGAAGGCAAAAACTCTCGCCGCATAGCTTTCTTCATCTTGGACCAACTCATGTCGAAGGTCTTCGAAGGTGTATGAAGCCACCATGTGGACGTGTAGTCGTGGAAGTTACTTGAGGCGCACTTCACTTGGTCTTCGGAAGGGACTTGACGTAGCTTGAGGTAGTCGTCCATCTTGCGCTCCCACTCGAGATACTCCTCGGGGTCTTGAGTCCCATAGAAAGGAAGCTCATGGTCGGTGTCGAGGTCGTAGTAGCTCGTGGAAGTCGTGGACTTGAGCTTGGGGATCTTCTCTTGAGCGTATTCTTGATGTGCTTGTAGGCGAAGATGCCGAATGTCCAAAGGCGAAGATGCCTTGAAGTCGCTTGGCGAAGATGCCAAGGTAGATGGTGAAGTCGTTGAGCGGTTGTTGGTGTTGAGCTCTTGACCTTCATGTTCTTGTTGGTGATGGTGTCGATGCCAATGTGACCTTGCCGGAGATGGTACCTTGGAAGGATGTGCACTAGAGCGTCTTCTCGAAGATGAGGAAGATATCTTGTAGGACTTGATGAGGACCTTGATCTCCTCCATTTGAGCATCCATCTTGGCGTCCAAATGGTTCTTCATGGCATCGAACTCGTCGTTGTCATGGAAGACCGGAGATGAAATGCCTTGCCTATCCATCACAAGACTCGATCAAATGTGAGTGGAAGAAAGGAAAGAACTAGACCAAATGTACCTTTCCAATGTTGAAGATGGATCAATGATAACTCAATAATGTATCAAGGAAATAGCACAATTGGTACTGGATCTTGTCAATTCTCACACCTACACAAGTAAGGCTTATGGTGGAGCTCAGTGAGGATAGTGGCACAAAAAACTTGATGCAAAAATGTTAGCAAGAGCCAATAATGTTGGAAAAGATTCACAAATTCGCAAGTGAAACAAGTAGACCAATAGCAATATGTGGCACACGGAAACACACACACGGATAGATAAATGGGGTCGTGCAACCAAGGAATGAGCACCAAATGTGGAATCCACAGAAAACGCTCGTGTTGCATAACTCAAGAGAGACGCTAGCACGATTGCTCAATAGGCGGATACGACACTTGTGCACAACCTATAAGATATAAAATGTATGAGCCTTCTATCCCAAGTATGCTATGTGTATGATGTTCCCGGTGTTCTTCTCAAGATGATCCAAGATGATCGGATATGACAATCTTATGTGCAATGTGGTATGATGCTATGGCACTTGCTTACAAGCTCTTTGCTCTCTTTTTATTTTGCTTAAAAGCTTTTTTTTATGGCCACTTATGCGAAATGCACAAACCAAGATAGCAATTGTGTATATGCGGGAACAATCTTGTGACACAAGGGATGATATGATGATACCAAGATGATACCAATATGATATGGTATGTATGAAATGGAAGGTACGGATGACTAATGTGCACAAGTGACATTGCCGGCAATACTCAATGGCTAGTCTCGATAGGCAAGTGATGCAAAATGGGCTAAGGGGTTAACAATGTAATGGCAAGAATGTACAATGATGGGATACCATGATACCAAGATGATATAGAGGTTACCGTTCTTGCTTACGGTTAGGGTGTCAAAATGGTGAAGTGGTCGATGTCGAATCCTTGTCGAAGGTGAGTGGCGGTGTTGTCGATGTCGAACCGTTCCTAGTTAGCCGAAACACCCTAGGAAATGGAAAAACCTCAAACACAAAATCTCAAAGGAGAATGTCAAATGGTGGTACCGGAATGCGTTGGTGGTTCCGGAGTTAGCAATGTCATAACCCACAAGTATAGGGGATCGCAACAGTTTTCGAGGGTAGAGTATTCAACCCAAATTTATTGATTCGACACAAGGGGAGCCAAAGAATATTCTCAAGTATTAGCAGTTGAGTTGTCAATTCAACCACACCTGGATAACTTAATATCCGGAACAAAGTATTTAGTAGCAAAGTAGTATGGAAGTAACGGTAACGGTGATAAAAGTAACAGTAATAGTTTTGTAGTAATTGTAACAGTGGCAACGGTAAAGTAACTAAGCAAAGAGCAATATGTGAAAGGCTCGTAGGCATTGGATCGGTGATGGAGAATTATGTCGGATGCGATTCCTCATGCAATAGTTATAACATAGGGTGACACAGAACTAGCTCCAGTTCATCAATGTAATGTAGGCATGTATTCCGAATACAGTCATACGTGCTTATGGAAAAGAACTTGCATGACATCCTTTGTCCTACCCTCCCATGGCAGCGGGGTCCTATTGGAAACTAAGGAGTATTAAGGCCTCCTTTTAATAGAGTACCGGACCAAAGCATTAACACTTAGCGAATGCATGAACTCCTCAAACTACGATCATCACCGGTAAGTATCCCGATTATTGTCACTTTGGGGTTAACGGATCATAACACATAATAGGTGACTATAGACTTGCAAGATAGGATCAAGAACTCACATATATTCACGAAAACATAATAGGTTCAGATCTGAAATCATGGCACTCGGGCCCTAGTGACAAGCATTAAGCATAGCAAAGTCCTAGCAACATCAATCTCAGAACATAGTGGATACTAGGGATCAAACCCTAACAAAACTAACTCGATTACATGGTAAATCTCATCCAACTCATCACCGTCCAGCAAGCCTATGATGGAATTACTCACGCACGGCGGTGAGCATCATGAAATTGGTGATGGAGGAAGTTTGATGATGATGATGGCGACGGATTCCCCTCTCCGGAGCCCCGAACGGACTCCAGATTAGCCCACCCAGGAGAGATTAGGGCTTGGCGGCAGCTCCGTATCATAAAACGCGATGAATCCTTCTCTCTGATTTTTTTCTCCCCGAACGTGAATATATGGAGTTGGAGTTCAGGTCGGTGGAGCACCAGGGGGCCCACGAGGCAGGGGGCGTGCCCAGGGGGTAGGCGCGCCCCCACCCTCGTGGACTGGGTGTGGGCCCCCTGGCCTTGATTCTTTCGCCAGTATTTTTTATATATTCCAAAAATATTCTCCGTGAAGTTTCAGGTCATTCCGAGAACTTCTATTTCTGCACAAAAATAACACCATGGCAATTCTGCTGAAAACATCATAAGTCCAGGTTAGTTCCATTCAAATCATGCAAGTTAGAGTCCAAAACAAGGGCCAAAGTGTTTGGAAAAGTAGATACGATTAAGACGTATCAACTCCCCCAAGCTTAAACCTTTGCTTGCCCTCAAGCAATTCAGTTGATAAAGAAAAACTTTTACAAACTCTGTTTGCTCTTGTTGTTGCAGATATGTAAAGCCAGCATTCAAGTTTTCAGCAAAGATTATGTACTAAGCATATTCACAATAACAGGTAGGTCTCATGTTTACTCATATCAATGGCATAATCAACTAGCGAGCAATAATAATAAATCTCGGATGACAACACTTTCTCAAAACAATCATAATATGATATAACAAGATGGTATCTCGCTAGCCCTTTCTGAGACCGCAAAACATAAATGCAGAGCACCTCTGAAGATCAAGGACTGACTAAACATTGTGATTCATGGTAAAAGAGCTCCAGTCATAGTCATACCCAATATAAATTAATAGTAATGGATGCAAATGACAACGGTGCTCTCCAGCTGGTGCTTTTTAATAAGAGGGTGATGACTCAGCATAAAAGTAAATCGATAGGCCCTTCACAGAGGGGAAGCAGGGATTTGTAGAGGTGCCAGAGCTCGATTTTAAAGCAGAGATGAACAATATTTTGAGCGGCGTACTTTCATTGTCAACATAACAACCGAGAGATCTCGATATCTTCCATGCTACACACATTATAGGCGGTTCCCAAACAGAATGGTAAAGTTTATACTCCCCCACCACCAACAAGCATCAATCCATGGCTGGCCCGAAACAACGGGTGCCTCCAACTAGCAACAGTCCTGGGGGAGTTTTGTTCGCAATTATTTTGATTTGATTTGAGCATGGGACTGGGCATCCCGGTGACCAGCCATTTTCTCATGAGTGAGGAGCGGAGTCCACTCCTCTTGAGAATAACCCGCCTAGCATGGAGGATACAGACAACCCTAGTTGATACATGAGCTATTCGAGCATACAAAACAGAATTTCATTTGAAGGTTTAGAGTTTGGCACATACAAATTTACTTGGAACGGCAGGTAGATACCGCTTATAGGAAGGTATAGTGGACTCATATGGAATAACTTTGGGGTTTATGGAAGTGGATGCACAAGCAGCATTCCCGCTTAGTACAAGTGAAGGCTAGAAAAAGACTGGGAAGCGACCAACTAGAGAGCGACAACAGTCATGAACATGCATTAAAATTAATAAACATTGAGTGCAAGCATGAGTAGGATATAATCCACCATGAACATAAATATCGTGGAGGCTATGTTGATTTTGTTTCAACTACATGCGTGAACATGTGCCAAGTCAGGTCACTCGAATTGTCCAAAGGAGGATACCACCCTATCATACCACATCACAACCATTTTAATAGCATGTTGGCACGCAAGGTAAACCATTATAAACTCCTAGCTAATAAAGCATGTCATAAGCAACTATAATCTGTAATTGTCATTGCAAACATGTTTCATTGATAATAGGCTGAATTAGGAATGATGAACTAATCATATTTACAAAAACAAGAGAGGTCGAGTTCGTACCAGCTTCTCTCATCTCAATCAGTCCATCATATATCATCATTATTGCCTTTCACTTGCACGACCGAATGGTGTGGATAATAATAATAGTGCATGTGCATTGGACTAAGCTGGAATATGCAAGCATCTAATACAAAGGAGAGGACAAGGTAATATGGGCTCTTTGTTAAATCAACAATAATGCATATCAGAGCCACTTCAACATTTTCATTATAGTCTTCTCATCTCGACCCCCAAAGGAAAGAAAGAAATAAAACTATTTACACGGGAAAGCTCCCAACAAGCAAAAGAAGAATGAGAAATCTTTTTGAGTGTTCTTTTTAATTACTACTACTACAAGCATGGAAACTAAACTAGCTAGAAGCTACAAATATATTTTTTTTGTTTTTCTTAAGGTTTTTCAAACACACAAGAGGAAAGCGAGAAAAATAAAATAAACTAGCATGGATAGTACAATGAAAAAGTATGAGCACCGCCAACTAGAATGAATGTGTGAACATGAATGTAATGTGGGTGAGGAATACGTACTCCCCCAAGCTTAGGCTTTTGGCCTAAGTTGGTCTATGCCCATGGATCAAGGCTACTCTCTCCGGTGTACTGAGGAGGATGGTCGGGGTGCCACTGGTTGGCGATCTCCTCCGGATCCCACTGATAAACAGACAGGCAGTGAGGATCAAGTGGTGGCTCTGGCTCGGGCTCTGGAGCTGGTGTTAGGCACCAGTAGGCATGAATGGCCTCCGACAGGACAAGGTACATGCCTGAAGATAAGTGGAACAAAGAAGGAGCAGGCAAGGTAATAGTCTCAAAGTAATTTTTATCAAATATCAGTCTATACTTAAGCATCTTTTTCTTATTCTTAACAAGAAAATCATGTGCTACCATACTCTTATAGTCTAGAAAAATAGGAGGCAACTACTTTTCCTCTTTCCCATAGTGTCTAATAGGTATCTCAAAATATTTAGCAAGTCGCAAAGCAAAGATACATCCAAAGATGGGACCCTTCGTACGGTTCAGATTTAACCGCTTGGCAACAATAGCGCCTAAACTAAAAGTGTCATCACGAAACAAAGCATGGCACAAAATAACAATATTAGGGGCACTAAGGTTTCCACAGTTTCTACGACCAATTAAGCATCTACTAGCAAATATTGCAAAGTAACGTAGCACGGGAAAGTGTATGCTAGTGATTCTTGCATCGAAAACTTTCCTCGTTTCCCCTACAGCAATCATATCAATATACCTTTCCACATCATTACGATGTGGTTCCTCTATGCTGCCCGCAAAGGGCAACTTGCAAACCCCACAAAAGTCATAAAGTGACATCTCCTTATACTCATCATATAAATAAAAACACATCAAAGGTGGTGATCTCCTAGCATGGAAATGAAAATTTTGCACAAAAATATTAGTGAGTAGGAGATACTGATCGAGCTGGTCGTGGAGGAAGTCGGTGAGGCCTGCATTCTCAGCCAAATAATAAAAATCATCATGAATCCCGGCTGCTCTCAAGAAATCATCACAAGGCCATTCACACGGTCGAACCTCCGCGGTGTGAGGGAGATTATATTTGGGCTTCTTATCCTCTTCACTTTGCTTATCCTTCGAACTTCGGCTCGAAGAACCCCTCAATAATCTCTTCATCATTTTCTGAAAATTTCTAAAAAATTTAGTAACTTAAAATAAAAGTGAACCAAACTCAACAAAATTGATAGCAACTACTCCCAAAAGTGCCTAGAGACTATATCATGCATTCGAACTACTTGGGGCCATATAAATTTGACATGCAAGCTCAAGAACAGGGTCACCTAAGCAGCAAAAATTTGCAATAAATAAAGCACTAGAACAAAAACTAATTGGACCATTGGAGGAGTCACATACCGAAGAACAATCCCACAAAGCAGTTTTGTGAATGGAGCTTTGAGCAAGGAGATCGAAAATGGTAGCAAGATGAGCTAGAACTCGTGCTTGAGCTGGTTGGTGATTTTTTTGGGAGGAAGATGGAGTGTGTGGGTGCTAGAATAAGTGGAGGGGGCCACCAGGGGCCCACGAGGCAGGGGGCGCGCCCTGGACCCTCGTGGCCAGGTGTTGGCTCCCCTGATGTGTTCTCAGTGCCAAATATTCTCAAATATTCTAAAAAAAATCATATTTCAATTTCGGGGCATTTGGAGAACTTTTATTTTCGGGGTATTTTTTATTTGCACGGTTAATTCAGAAAACAGACAGAAAACACTATTTTTGCTTCATTTAATCTAAATAACAGAAAGTAAAAGGAGGGTACAGAAAGTCGTGCTTTCTAACTTCATCCATCCCATGCTCATCAAAAGGAATCCACTAACAAGGTTGATCAAGTCTTGTTAACAAACTCTTTTCGAATAACATGGAACCGGAGAAATTTCGAATAACACTAGGTTACCTCAACGGGGATATGCACATCCCCAATAATAAAAATATCATATTTCTTCTTGACAGTAGGAAGAGGAAATTCAAAACCTCCAATAGTAACCGATGGAATTTTTCCAATAGAATTGATAATGTGGACTTGAGGTTGTTTCCTCGGAAAGTGTACCGTATGCTCATTACCATTAACATGAAAAGTGACATTGCCTTTGTTGCAATCAATAACAGCCCCTGCAGTATTCAGAAAGGGTCTACCAAGGATAATCGACATACTATCGTCCTCGGGAATATCAAGAATAACAAAGTCCATTAAAATAGTAGCGTTTGCAACCACAACAGGCACATCCTCACAAATACCGACAGGTATAGAAGTTGATTTATCACCCATTTGCAAAGATATTTCAGTAGGTGTCAACTTACTCAAATCAACTCTACGATATAAAGAGAGAGGCATAACACTAACACCTGCTCCAAGATCACATAAAGTAGTTTTAACATAGTTTCTTTTAATGGAGCATGGTATAGTTGGTACTCCTGGATCTCCTAGTTTCTTTGGTATTCCACCTTTAAAAGTATAATTAGCAAGCATGGTGGAAATTTTAGCTTCCGGTATCTTTCTTTTATTTGTAACAATATCTTTCATATACTTAGCATAAGGATTCATTTTAAGCATATCAGTCAAACGCATACGCAAAAAGATAGGTCTAATCATTTCAGCAAAGCGCTCAAAATCCTAATCATCCTTTTTCTTGGATGGTTTAGGAGGAAAAGGCATGGGTTTCTTAACCCATGGTTCTCTTTCTTTACCGTGCTTCCTAGCAACGAAGTCTCTCTTATCATAATGTTGATTCTTTGATTGTGGGTTATCAAGATCAACAGCAGGTTCAATCTCTACATCATTGTCATTACTAGGTTGAGCATCAACATGAACATCATCATTAATATTATCACTAGGTTCATGTTCATTAACAGATTGTGTTTCAGCATCAGAAATAGACATATCATTGGGATTCTCAGGTGTGGCAACAACAGGTTCACTAGAAGCATGCAAAGTCCTATCATTTTTCTTTTTCTTCTTCTTAGAAGAACTAGGTGCATCAACATTAGTTCTTTGAGAATTTTGCTCGATTCTCTTAGGGTGGCCCTCAGGATACAAAGGTTCCTGAGTCATTTTACCTCCTCTAGTCATAACTCTAACAGCATTATCATTTTTTTATTATTTAATTCATTGAGCAAATCATTCTGAGCTTTAAGCACTTGTTCTACTTGAGTGGTAACCATAGAAGCATGTTTACTAATGATTTTAAGTTCACTTTTAACTCTAGACATATAATCACTCAAGTGTTCAATCATATAAGCATTACGTTTCAATTTTCTACCAACATAAGCATTGAAGTTTTCTTGTTTAACAATAAAATTATCAAACTCATCTAAGCATTGGCTAGCAGACTTATAACGAGGAATATCACCTTCATCAAATCTATAGAGAGAATTTAACTTTACTACCTGTGTCGGGTTATCAGGACCATGTATTTCTTCAATAGGTGGTAAATTCTTAACATCTTCAGCTTTAATACCATTTTCTTTCATAGATTTCTTTGCCTCTTACATATCTTCAGGACTCAGAAATAGAATACCCCTTTTCTTCGGAGTTGGCTTAGGAGTTGGTTCAGGAAGTGTCCAATTATTTTCATTAGTCAACATATTATTCAATAGCAATTCAGCTTGATCAACAGTTCTTTCCCTGAAAACACAACCAACACAACTATCTAGGCGGTCTCTGGAAGCATCGGTTAGTCCATTATAAAAGATACCAAGTATTTCATTTTTCTTGAGAGGATGATCAGGCAAAGCATTAAGTAATTGGAGAAGCCTCCCCCAAGCTTGTGGGAGACTCTTCTTCAATTTGCACAAAATTATATATTTCCCATAAAGCAGCTTGTTTCTTATGAGTGGGAAATATTTAGCAGAGAAGTAATAAATCATATCCTGGGGACTACGCACACAACCAGGATTAAGAGAATTAAACCATGTTTTAGCATCACCCTTTAATGAGAACGGAAATAATTTAAGGATATAGTAGTAGCGAGTTTTCTCATCATTAGTGAATAGGGTGGCTATATCATTTAATTTCGTGAGATGTGCCACAACAGTTTCAGATTCATAGCCATAAAAAGGATCAGATTCAACCAAAGTAATTATCTCAGGGTCGACAGAGAAATCATAATCCTTATCGGTAACATAGATAGGTGAAGTAGCAAAGCAGGGTCATATTTCATTCTAGCATTCAAAGATTTTTCTTTCATCTTGGCTAATAATTTCTTAAGATCATATCTATCATTGCAAGCAAGAAAATCTCTAGCAGTTTCTTCATCCATAACATAACCCTTAGGCACAACAGGCAATTCATATATAGGGGGAGAATCTTCATCATCACTTTCATCAATATTATCAGTTTCAATAATTTCATTCTCTCTAGCCCTAACAAGTTGTTCATCAAGAAATTCACCTAGTGGCACAGTAGTATCAAGCATAGAAGTAGTTTCATCATAAGTATCATGCAAAGCAGAAGTGGCAACATCAATAACATGCGACATATCAGAATTAATAGCAGAAGCAGGTTTAGGTGTCGCAAGCTTACTCAAAACAGAAGGTGAATCAAGTGTAGAGCTAGATGGCAGTTCCTTACCTCCCCTCGTAGTTGAGGGAAAAATCTTAGTTCTTTCATCTTTCAAGTTCCTCATAGTGAGAAGTAGATATAAATCCCAAGTGACTAAAAGAATAGAGCTATGATCCCCGGCAACGGCGCCCGAAAATAGTCTTGATAACCCACAAGTATAGGGGATCGCAACCGTTTTCGAGGGTAGAGTATTCAACCCAAATTTATTGATTCGACACAAGGGGAGACAAAGAATATTCTCAAGTATTAGAAGTTGAGTTGTCAATTCAACCACACCTGGATAACTTAATATCTGCAACAAAGTATTTAGTAGCAAAGTAGTATGGAAGTAACGGTAACGGTGATAAAAGTAACAATAATAGTTTTGTAGTAATTGTAACAGTGGCAACGGTAAAGTAACTAAGCAAAGAGCACTATGTGAAAAGCTCGTACGCATTGGATCGGTGATGGAGAATTATGTCGGATGCGATTCCTCATGCAATAGTTATAACATAGGGTGACACAGAACTAGCTCCAGTTCATCAATGTAATGTAGGCATGTATTCCGAATATAGTCATACGTGCTTATGGAAAAGAACTTGCATGACATCTTTTGTCCTACCCTCCTGTGGCAGCGGGGTCCTATTGGAAACTAAGGGGTATTAAGGCCTCCTTTTAATAGAGTACCGGACCAAAGCATTAACACTTAGTGAATACATGAACTCCTCAAACTATGGTCATCACTGGTAAGTATCTCGATTATTGTCACTACGGGGTTAACGGATCGTAACACATAATAGGTGACTATAGACTTGCAAGATAGGATCAAGAACTCACATATATTCATGAAAACATAATATTTTCAGATCTGAAATCATGGCACTTCGGCCCTAGTGACAAGCATTAAGCATAGCAAAGTCATAGCAACATCAATCTCAGAACATAGTGGATACTAGGGATCAAACCCTAACAAAACTAACTCAATTACATGGTAAATCTCATCCAACTCATCACCGTCCAGCAAGCCTACGATGAAATTACTCATGCACGGCGGTGAGCATCATGCAATTGGTGATGGAGGATGTTTGATGATGACGATGGCGACGGATTCCCCTCTCCGGAGCCCCGAACGGACTCCAGATTAGCCCTCCCAGGAGAGATTAGGGCTTGGCGGCAGCTCCGTATCATAAAACGTGATGAATCCTTCTCTTTGATTTTTTTCTCCCTGAACGTGAATATATGGAGTTGGAGTTGAGGTCGGTGGAGCACCAGGGGGCCCACGAGGCAGGGGACACGCCCAGGGGGGGTAGGCGCGCCCCCACCGTCGTTGACAGGGTGTGGACCCCCAGGCCTTGATTCTTTCGCCAGTATTTTTTATATATTCCAAAAATATTCTCCCTGAAGTTTTAGGTCATTCCGAGAACTGTTATTTCTGCAGAAAAATAACACCATGGCAATTATGCTGAAAACAACGTCAGTCCGGGTTAGTTCCATTCAAATCATGCAAGTTAGAGTCCAAAACAAGGGCAAAAGTGTTTGGGAAAGTAGATACGATGGAGACGTATCACAATGCGGAAGTGGTGGTGGTGATTGTTGACAAAGCGACCGTCCCTTAGTAGCCAAAACACCTTAGTTTACTCAAGTCACCCCTCAAGCAACCACAAGTGCTATATGGAACTAAATGGGTTAGTTTGCGGAAAGCGATGGTGGTTTTGCGGCTGATATGGTGGATGGCCTAGGCAAAGATGCCAAAATGCGAAAATTTTGATGGATTCAAATTATGTTGGAACCTATCTAGATGGATGGGGTATGTCAATAGCTACCCAACGAGCTAAAGAACGTCAAAATCGGACTCTGGGAGCAAAAGTTATGTCCGAAACGGTGAATGGTGTTGGGCTGATTCGGGGGGGGGGGGGTGCGGGTGCCCGGGGGTCGAGGGTGCGGGCACCCAGGGTGGTCAGTGAGGTTGGGCGGAGAAGATGGCCTGGGGGGCCGGGTGCCCGGGGGTAAGGGGTGCGGGCACCCGGGGTGGTCAGCGGGGATGCACGGGGGGTCCGGGTGCCCGGGGTTTGAGGTCCGGGTGCCCGGGCGTCACGGATTTGGTGTAGTCGTAGGAAAATGGAAGAAATTGATGGATTTCGTGGAGGGAAAGGTGGAGATGGATGGGGGGAAGGCTATATCCACTTGAAACCAAGCAAATCCATGGATCAAATCCAACAAAACCTCATCAAACCAACAAATCACAAAAAAAATTGGGGCTATTTTTGGTGGGGAATTTTCGAAATTGGGGAAGAACACAACAAAATTAGGCTAGAGAACAAGAAGGGGGCTCCAATTTCGTGAGAAACCATGGCTCATGATACCAAGATGTTGTAGCGTGGAACCCTAGATGAAGATCTTTCATGAATTGGAGGGGAAATCCCCAAGAACACGAAGAACACGAAGAACACAAGAGAGGGGAAACTCTCAAATTGACTAGATCCAATCACACATATGCTAGATCCAATCACACAAAGAGAGATACAAGGGTCCAAATCCAACACAAGAAGATACAAGAGGTAACTAGTTCATCCCAATCCTATGAGGAGAGAGGTCTTGATGATCCTATGATGGGGATCATTCCCTTGATGGGGTCTTGATATCCATAAGAGGATCTTATCCCTTAGGAGGACATGATCTCCAAGGGGAGGAAGATGAGCAAAGCTCTCTCAATATCTCACATATACTTTGCTATCCTCTCTAATGAGCTAGGGAAGGAGTATATATAGTCTAGGGACAAAATAGAGGGGACAGGGGGATACAAGTGTCAAAATCCCAACTTGCACGTAGGCACTCTCGGAGGGGTCCGGGCACCCGGGGTATAGGGGTCCGGGCACCCAGACCGGTCAGAGGCGGGCGCCAAGGAGGGGGCCGGGCTCCCGGGGTAGATGGTGCAGGCACCTGGGGGTCCGGGCGCCCGGGGTGTCTAGAGAGCCTCCGGTGCTTCAAGTATTGGAGCTCCTTCTTCTCCTTGGGGCTCCATGTGGACTTGGTGATCCCTCCATGCTTCCTCATGGTCTTCTCCTCGATACCTAAGAGCGCACAATGTATCCATTTGAGGAAAGAGTTAACCTCGGTTTCGATGATGCGGGTGCGAGCTCTCGTCATCGGTCCACTTGGTGTTCGAGGTGGTGACGGAATGTCCATGGGGATGGTCGAGGGATGCTCCGCACCACATAACTAATGAGGTAGATTGATCGACGCGTGGGGAAAACGAGTTATAAGGACCTAGCTAGCTATATGTATAGCGGGAGATCGGTCGGTGTACATCCATTTGTTATCGGCAAATAAGGCCCAACGAGAAGGATAGATAGAGACAATGGAGCTAGGAGGTGGTGCGAGAGGCTGAGCTACTAGCTAGATAGGGGGAGGAGTGTGCGATTGTGAGATCGATGAAAAGAGGAGCGAGAGTTTACACGTGTGTGGGACCGTATGAGAGACACGAGGCATGGACACAGAAAGGAGGAGATGGAAGGTGCGTGTGTATGTTGTAGGCAGACATCGCTGAAGAGGTTTATCGATCGGTGTGTGTCGGAAAAGAGTTGTGGAGACTGTGGGAGAACGACCTAAAGAAAACAAATGAATGTGCGCGATGGATAGAATGTTGAAGGAGGGGGGGGGGGCGAGGAGGGCGCGTGCATGCACGAGAGAAAGTTAGTGCTAGCTACAAAGGTTAGAGGATTGTGTGGCTGTAAGAGACTAATAAAGATCATAATTTGATATGAAAGTGGATTCATACATTTGAATAGGAGATCATAGTGTTATAAACATATGCATGCATGAATATAGCGGTTATATGCGTGTTGTGGTTTTGCACATGTTATACCATAATGTGATAATGCATGGCATTTGCAACTCAGAGCTAAATGTCGAACAATCTAAACCATACTATACATCGAACAATCTCACATTTTATTTGAACTTGTGATAATGTGTGGCGTTTGTAGCTTACAACTAAATATCAAACAATCTAAACAATACTATGTAACGAACAATCTCACATTTTATTTGAATTTGTGGTAATGTGTGGCGTTTGAAACTCACATATAAATACTTGTAGGCGTAGGGGGCGGGGCACCATACATTATGTGATAAACACATTATACATATGAGACATGGTTTAGATTATGAAGATCTAGCTAGAGCTTGAAATGTACTGTGATTCTAAATCAACAAAAAGTGGATTCAAAAAGTCGAGTTCGAGTTCATATAGTACACATAGTTCATATCTAACTTGACAGTAATCATGTGGTGTGATGTGAAGATAATACACAAACGATGGTTTAACTTTGACAATAATGATGATTGTAGATATTATTAAAATAGAGAAACGAATTCAAATGGTTTGACTTCACAACAATCATTATTGTAGATCTTATTCAAATAAAGAAACGAATTCAAATTTAGTTCATATTGAAGCGGTAGTATATACGTTTGGAATGCACTAAAACGTCATTTGAGTAGCAGGTTGCATGCATTATACACGTAGCAAAATATTTTAATATAACATAACATGAATTCAAAGTTTTGATTGGCATTTGTAGTGCAAATTGATTTGGTACAGTACACGGGACTAGGCTCTCTTGTGTGGTGCGAATTGATTTCTTTCTGTTTTTTTGCCGACAGAAGTGCGAATTGATTTGGTACAGTACACATTAGGCTTGTTTGAAAATTTCAACCCGCACCTTGTTACCCTGAAATATTTAAGATGTATCTTTGTCTCGTTGTGCTCCAAAAACTCCCTCCATCTCAACCCGCGCCTTGCTATCCCAGAATTACAAGACGCACGAAAACTCCCACCTCCTGCGAAATCCCGACACGCGAAATGCCGATGATACCCCTGAACCGAAAGAACCGCCTAGCTCAAATCTGTGGGGGTACTCTTGTAACTTACCCCACATTTCGGACAAGCGCGTCCCTAAGCCATGGTTCCCCACTCCCATCCCATCAGCCCACCCATTCATACACAGAGGCCGCGAAAACCCGCGAAGCCCCACACCCTCCTCCGTCCGCCACCTAGCCGGAGCCTCTTCCCTGACGATGTCATCCATAGCAACACCTCGACGTCCCTCATCCATCGTACCGGATGAGGATCTGTCGTCGATCTTGTCGTCCTGCCGGTTCAGCCACCCCGTCCTCCACCTCCAAGGAGCTGCCCCGACGTTCCCCTCATCTTTTGTGCCACCTCCATTCCCACACCACCATCTTCACCTGCACCACCGGAAGAGCAGCATCATCACCATTTCCTCGGATGAAGCTGAGGCCTAATCGGCGCCACCAAAGAGGTTGTACACTAATAGCGGTATTTTCTTCTAGATTCAATCTCACGGTGCTGCCGGCGCTCAGACCCGAGCCAACATGGCGTGGCTCCATCCACGGCGGTGTCGCCGACCCACTTCCTCCACGGCGCCGCTCCCTCGGCGGCGACGTCCACATCAGTAGGAGCTGCTGTTGCTTGAGCTCTCGCTCGCGCTGCTGCTCTGCTCTTGCTCTCAATCCCCTCCTGGTCTGCTCTTGCTCTTTCTCGCGCTACTGTTCTCCATCTTGCTCTTGCTTGCGATGTTGCTCTGATTTAGCTACACTTCAGTCGACTGAATCGACTTTTGGGTCAGTCGATTTTCAGGGCGTGGGGGGCTCGCCGGAGTTAAGTAAGAACCAGCCGCAGCTGGGAGGGGGACTCGCCGGAGAGGTACCCTATTATCTATCTTAGGGTTCAAGGTGGGGGCGGTGGTCGCCGGCGGTGGTAGGGCGGTGGCGTGGGGATCGCCGGAGAAAAAGCTCGGCATGGGGGGCCTAGAGGGATGGCCGGGGCAGCGGCGGACCAGCGGTGGGGAGTGGTTTTGGGGCGGGCGGGGCGGCGCACTGCCGGCCGCGGGCGTTGGAGGGCGGCGCTTTGGCCGTGGCTGGCAGCTCAGGGGGGTCGAGGTTGAAGATGAACTGCTACACAACCAGCTGCCCCGGCTCTCGCACGCACTGCTGCTACTGCTTTTCTGCTACTAGTGTGTTCAGTTTTGACAGCAAAATTCAGTTTCGACAGCAAAATTCAGTTTCGACAGCAAAATTCAGTTTCGACAGTTAAGTTCAGTTTCGACAGTTAAATTCAGTTTCAACAGTTTTGTGGTTATGTATTTTACGTCATCTATTGGAGATGCTGTTAGAATTCCACTCAGGTTAATGTTGCCTCTCTTGTCCTGCTTCAGCCTCGGCGTTGTACAACTCACCGGAGCTGCTCTAACGACGAAACCCTCCATCACAGCGGAGCAGTACCCCGGGCTCCATCTCAAGATGCCTAAGATATTCTTCCCCTCCTCCGACAGCCAAGTCAGCCGGATCATCCTCACCGACCAACCCAATCATGCTGAGATCGACATGGCTTCGCCAAAGAGGTTGTACACTTGTTGCATCTTTTTTTTACTCTACATGTTATATATATTGTCCACTGAGCACACGTAGTAGCGTGAAATACGATTAGTTTCTCCTACTATATGACAAGCAGTGAGGTACCAGGCAACTTAGCTATCCGTGATGGACTCTCTTGAACGCCATCATTATTTTTCTCTGTGCGTTTGAGCTGTGCATTTGTCGATGGGCCTGGGAGTTGAGCTAGTAGGGTAGTGCCCTGGGTCCAAAGTAGTAGAAGTAGCACAAAAACATTTTTTGAGTGTAGGCTTTTCCTTGCTCAAGCCTGCCTACTAGAAATCGCCAGTGCTTGAAAGGAAAAAATGAAGGAAAAACATAGGAATTGGAAAGTTTCCTATGATACTACTATTCATGCATTTGGTTCAAAGGAATGGAGCAAAGGAAAACTGTAGGATTTGTTCCTTTAGTGTCTCCTTGAAAGAAAAACCGTAGGAATTTTAATATCCACTTGTCCTCCTTTTCAAATTCCTATTCATGAAGCACAAGACTAAGAGATAGTAGCATAATAGCATTATAACCGTACATTTTCTTGTGGTTTGACCTAATCTCACCATGCTTCTTTGCATCATGTGATCTTCCAATTCTTGTGAACCAAACACCCAGATTGGCAGAAATCATGTGTTTTTAAATTCTCTGTTTTGCACGTGCATTCATGTCTAATACGGTGTATTTCCTATCCCTGCATTGTTAGAATCCTCCAATTCAAATGAGCCCTTACAGATTTACTTCTCTTACATATAGTTGTCAAAGAAAACCTTGTGTGGTTTGTCCCGCTCCTGCTGTGCCGTCGTCCACCCCAGCTCAGCTGCTCCAACGACAGAAGGGTCCAGCACAGCAGGGATCCGGCCTCCAAACTGTCTTTTGTCGCCTCAGATCTTCTTCCCTGCCGCCGGTAGCCATGATAACTGCATTACCATCATCAACCGAGCAGATGACCTCGAGGACTACACAGGTTCGCAAGGGAGGTCGCACTCTTTTGTGTCTGCTTACGTTATGCATCACTTAATATTACATGCTACTTTATCGTCCTGTTCACCGTTTAGACTCCGAGTCAGCTCCAAACTAATGGTCAAACTTGAGTTTTTAAATGGTTGCGGGGTACATATCGGGGCCGCAATCAATAGTATCTATCTACTATCTGGTTAATCTCTGGTGTCTACTATGAGTTTCATGTTGGGTGGGAAACAAACAGTAAAGAAGCCATTATCTGTATTTTTAACTGAAGCCATTATCTACCTGCTATCATTGGTTTTGGGTCTATCCACAGGTTGCTACCATCACTCTGGATTTCTGCATGCACTCCTTACATAATCTCACTATGTTTTATTCCTATGCATGTCAGTTATTGTACACAATGGAACTGAACATGTAGAGCAAAAGAGACGAGCCTTGCATGGCAATAAAATTTCATGCAGACATCGCTCCATGGTAGGCGCAAAGGCAGCCCCCTCCACCCATTTCGGATTGTAATCGAGAGGAAGATATCTGTTCTGAGGGGGACTTAGAAGGAGAAGACCACTCCTATTTACCCCCTGAGGTCTTCGCTCTAACTTGGCATGCTCATGTTGGTTATATCATGCATATGGTGCCTTGCATTGCTTACTTTATACATCAAATATGTCATCTGCTTAGTTTAGACATGCTTTGTGTAAATGCCATCTGTTTAGTTTATTCATCGTTTATGTAAATTATGCAACACCATCTTGTTTAGCCAGGCATCATATATGTGAATTTTGCAATGCCATCCTGCTTAGCCAGACATCTTATATGTGAATTATATCAGGCACTATTCAAGTTATATTCCGATATTCTGATAAATCGGCCGATTTATCACTTACCGTTGTCTGACCGATAAGATAAACTGGTCGATAAATTAGCCGATATGGCGATAAATCGACCGATATGCCGATAAACTGGCCGATTTACCCCTTATCATGGGTCGGACGATAAGTTCCCGATAAGCGATATCCCCAACATTGATATCAGGCCATCCTTTTTTTTCGTTACGTCTTACATTGTCAACAATGTTAGTACATTCAACTACTCTTCGTGTGCATCAGCCATTTGACACGGTGATGGAAAATTCTGGAGTGAAAACAAGGTCTTTAGAGCAGGCTATGCTATCTGACGAAGCGCATATCTCGCTGGTTACGGATAGCTCCTCAGAGGAGGATTCAGAGACAGATGACCAGTCCTATTTCCCCCGCGAGGTGTATGCTCTAACTTGGTAGGGTTATGTTGCTCATATCGTGCGTATGGTGTCTTGCATTGCTATGTCATTTGATTAGTTTAGACATGCTTTGTGTGAATGCCACTTGTTTAGTGTCTAATTACCATATATGTGAATTATGCATTGCCATCTTGTTGCAAGACATTATATATGTGAATTATGCAATGCTATCTTGTTGCATAGGCATTATATATGTGAATTATGCAATGCCATGCTGTTTAGCCAATCATCAAGTATGTGAATTATATCATGCTATCATTTTTTGTATTACATGTTCCATTTCTCGACAATGTTTGTATATTCAACTACTCTTCTTGTGCATCAGCCATTTGAAGCGGTGATGGAAGTATTTAGACTGAAAACAAGGTATTCAGAGCAGACAATGCTACCTGCTGAAGCAGACATCTTGCTGGTTACAGAGAGCTCCTCAGAGGAGGATTCAGAGACTGATTACCAGTCCTATTTCCCCCCCTGAGGTCTATGCTCAAACTTGGCAGGGTTATATTACCCATGTCATGCATGTTGTCTTGCATTGCTTAGTTTTTACATCATATATGGATTGCCATCTGCTTACTTGCTTACTATATAAATCATATATTTGAATTATATCATGCCATCATGTTTACATACACAACATCTATCTGAATTATGGCATGGCAACCCATTTAATAAAGACATCATATAGTTTTATCATCTCATCATGTTTAGTGTTTACAGTCATCATATTTTGAATTATGTCATTCTATCCATGAATTATATCATGCTATCATGTTTCCATAGGCGGCATGTATGTGAATTATGGCATGCCAACCTATTAAATAAACACATTATATAGTTATATCATGTCATCCTGTTTACATAGTCATCATATTTTGATCTATGTCTTTGCATCTTTTTTAGTTAGCCATCATAATGTGAAATTGTGTCATGCTATCCTATTTAGTTAGCCATCATATATGTGAAATTGTGTCATGCTATCCTGTTTGGTTAGACAACATAAATGTGAATTATTTCATGCCCTCTTTTATTCCCCACTATCCATTGCACCTGTCTATCATACAATGTCTGTACATTCAGTTACTTTTCTTGTTTATCAACCATTTGAATTGGAGAGGGTGATGGCAGTATCTAAGGGAGTAACAACACGGTCTTCAGAAAAGATAGTGCTACTACTTGATGCAGATAGAACCACGGTTGTACTTGCCAAAGAACCAGCTCCACCACACATAACCCAGACTCTCGCGGGTTGTACCCCTACCCAGTTGGACAGAGAACCAGCTACACCCCTTCTAACCCCAACCCCAGCAGATAGTAACCGAGGTCCAGTTCACACAGCACCGTCTCCACGACAGAGCACCCAAACACAAGAAGTTAGTAAGGGAACTGCAGTGCCCAAAGCACGAGGACCACCACTCCAAATCCCAACTCAATGCTTAAAGGAGAAGAATAATTGTTCTCAGGTCAGGTTCTGTAGCTATGGTTCATACTCCTTTGCTCTTACATCACTGTATTTACTCATACGAACTCTTTTCAATTTTGAAGGATGGAATTGAAACTCCAATGGCGCAACAGGTATGTTTTAAACCTGTTTCTTTAACTGGTTTGCTGTTGTAACTTACTCTATGTTGATTTCAGTTTCAATTGAATAAACAGTTATGTTCTCATGTCATGCACATTACAAGTGTTGTTATTGCTCTATAGTTTCCCACACTTATATTCTGTCTATTCTGCTTTGTCTTGAACAAATATTATTTGAACTGTGTCTCTATCTTGATTTGGCAACAAAAACTAGAGTGATATAGACCATAAAGTGACCATGGTACATAGATATATGTTTATTTCATGCTGCTATCCTGTCCACTTTACTACTGAACTGATTTACCAAAATGAGTTTCATATACAACATGGTAAACCTGTGATGTGTCTGCTTATTTCTCTTTTAGAATGCGGACAAAATATAGGAGAACAATACCCCGTTATGCAATGGTAAAGGAAGTAATGCAGATAAGGTTCAAGATAGTGAGACATCCCTGTTGGTCTCCAAGAAAGCTGATAAAACTATCTTGACGATAGTGAGAGAACCCAAAAGTCCTGTCTTGATGTAGTGTTCGAGTTACTGGCCACTACTGCTGGCACAAGCTCTTCGAGCTTACTACCTGAATCAGTTCGTCTTCTTGAGTCTCAACTTCAAGTTGAAAGACATCGATCAGATGTGCTGCAACAGGAAGCTGAAGGACTGAGGAAGTCCCTACAGAATTCAGATGCATACTTTCTGGTGCAACAACAAGCGCTGGAGGATTTAAGCGCCAAACAAGAGAAAGTTAATAAGCTTGCTAAGCATCTTGCCAGCATTATGGGTACCTAGGATATTGTTTCTTGAGCTCTTCTGAAGTGGTTTCAGTTCTGGACTTGTTTTGCTGCGGCGTTTATTTGCACTGGTCGCCAACTTTGACAACCAGTGTATATGATATGCGACTTTGTTCCCTATATTTGCATTGGTGGTGAACTTTGATGCCCAGTGGATGTAATATGTGTAATAGCTGTGATAGCCTAGCGTAAGTTGCTTGCTTATTTATTTCCTTGTTGTCTTGTTTATTTGTTTGCTTGTAGTCAGTGCAGTTCTTTTTCCGTGGTTTGCTAGTGGCCGCAATAACCTATTTTTTAAAACTAGGCCACAATAACCATGGGCTACATATTTACTGTAGTTACCATGGGCCTCCTACGGGCTGTAGAAAGAATGGGCCTTCTAAGGGTCGTAGAAACAATGGGCCTTCTATGGGCCATAGCATCAATGGGCCTTCTACGGGCCATATGATCGATCGGCCAAACATGGGCCAATAACAGTCTGCATTATGGGCCGTAAATGGGCTAGATCTGGAATCGTCCGTTCATGGGCCGACCATAATGGGCCATCGTTAAATGTCCATATTTGATGACGCTATGAAAATGGCCCAACAGATTAACGGGCCGCATACGGGCCGATTGTAACCACGGGCTGAATTTGGCCCACAAGCAGAAAAGGCCAGTAATGGGCCGTAAGTAACCGAATGCTGGAAATAAGCCCAAGAATAAATGGGCCCTGAGAAGGCCGAAAGATAACACAGGTTGGAAACGACCCAATGGAATAATGGGCTGTTAATGGGTATAAAGTGGTACACTATTCATTGCGGGCCAGATTCACTACGGGCCGTTAATGGGCCAAGAGTTACAAATGGCCTTGTATGGGCCAAAAGACATCATGGGCCATACATGGGCCGGATGTTACAATGGGCTGGAATCATATTGGACGGCCCAGATGAAGCTACTGGGCTTAATTCCAATAGGCCGTAACGGGCCGTGAGTTAGCGGGCCGCAAATGGGCTATATACGAACAGTTCGTTAATAGGCTTTCCGTGGGCCGGCCCGTTACCTTTTGACCAAGTCAAACGGGCCGGCCTTTTCACAAAATGGGCCTCTGTTGGGCCATGCCATGTGTCGACCTATCATAGGCGCCTCCTGTCCAATGAATGGATGACATCTGTCTCAACGGTGAGCCAACACGTGTTTCCTCCGGCCAATGAAAATTTTACACATGGAAAATCCTCATTGGTCCGGGTTGTTAACAGGTTATCGGATCCAAAACCTGACCCGATAGCTTAACGGTGACCCGTTACGGTGGATGCTACGTGTCTGTCACCCTTGACGAAAGCACTTCTCTCACGCATGATTTATCATCATGGAAGTGGACACTTCCGTGATGATAATTTTGGTAATGTCATGGAACACTTCTACGACAGTACATGTATGACTATCTTGATTCTGTCATAAAATCGTCATGGATGTACATGCATGACAGAAAACGTGACCTACTGTGAGAAACACGTATCATCACGGAAGTGTATTTTTTTTTGTAGTGTAATGGGCTGACCGATGTGATGTGGCACCCCGGCTCAGAGGAACCGGAACGCCCATTATTCCAGCCCAGAGATCGAGGTAAGTCTTCTGGAATACGACACTGCTTGGCATAGAACATCAGCTCTTTATTACAATCGATATGGATACAAGGGAATTACATCGGCACGGCGAAACTACACCTGCCACAGTTGCTCTATGCGGGCGGCGGAACAACACGAAGCAGAAGAATACTTCTAGCAGCGGAACAATGATGAAGGTGGTGAACTCCACTCCACACGGACTCTGGCTGGGACACGATCTAGCTCGCACGAACGGAAACCTCGACAAACAATCAATCACGGCATCACCTGCAATCTGGCATGACACGCCAGGTTAGTACATTGAATGTACTTGCAAGTTCACAACAACCAAAAGCATCAAGGCAAGAGAATAACATAGCATTAACAGGTTAACTTATCAACAACTACTATGATGTGGAAATAACGACTACGCACAATATGATACTACTAGAATTACTACTGAACAACCATCTCAAGAACCATCTCATTCTTGGCTATCCGGCCAAGCAATAAATCACCTCGATCACCTCGTGATAAATACCTCCTCGTGATCACCACGTGACCACATCACAAACTGAATGATCATCCTCAAGATCATCCCAACATCATCATCAACATCCTGCCAAACGGTTACTTCTCACAATATCAACATATTAATCATCTAGAAGTCATTCTGTCATGTGAGTGTTGATCGAACGGTGTGACCTAGTACGAACTTGTGCCCATGACTGAGGATGCGGCTATCGATATCTTAAATACACACTCTGCAGAGGTTAGCACACTGTACCCACATCACAGAACCCATGGCCTCTTGCTCCCATTCGGGTGGACCAACGACGTTCCGACAAAACCAGTCTACTGCCATGACACTCTCCCGGCCACTCCGACCAACTCCCCTTTGGGATCAGTCCTAGGTGGCCCCGATGTCACCTTCTGGCACCCAACAGCCACCGTCGTGGCAAAACACTAATGGTCCCAAACAAGGACAAGAGCGCTCAAACAACCCGGGCAAACAAGGTTAGTGCCGCCTACCGGGCCAGGGTAGCGCGCGCACCTAACCTTCCCTAGTTGGAGGCACCGGCGAGAGGCATAACAATAGACCGCATTAGGGCCTTCCCGTAAAGGCAAATGTGGTTGCACTAGAAAAGCCCACTTTGGTGGCACCTGACCAACGAAATGACGGAATTTGTCCCCAAGATAGATGTGCAATAACTAATACTCCGATATCATCTACCAACCCGTGATCCAAGTCATAGCAATATCCAACAAATAGTCCAAAGCATAATATCGTCATATCAAAATACTCCGAGGATAGCATAACACTACTATCATGATGAATCCAAGAATCAAGATACTACTAATCCAATAGCAAGATCAAAATATTAACCTAAGATCCACATCATAACATCATATCCAAAATAATACTCCAAAGCATAACATCCAATACCATCATGAAAATAATATAAACCACTAATAATCTAATGGCCACATGCCATCCTCATCTGCAAACATTAGTCCTAGGAATCCAAACAACATCATGGCAATAGCAAGATCAAAACAACTCCATGAAGTGCCATGAACAAATCATATATAGCGAAAGCAATATTTTAAACAAGTTCGAATAGTTTAAACCATGGCATTGCGTGGCAATCATGCAAATGGAGGATGTGGCTTGCCTGGGAGAGATGGATACACTGGGAGGAAGTGCGAGAAGCTCGCGAAAAGAATCATCGAAAAACGTTCTCTCTCGGAGGGGGATGAATAAAGGCAGGGAAAAAATGTTCAAAATCTTAACACATGTTGAAAATGATCCCATCAGAACAGGCTCGACGAGACAAAGAAGTGGGCTTTGGAATCACCTCATTTGGAGTAGGGAGCAAAAAGATAGGATTGTTTTACTACCAGGGACTCATTTGTAATAAAATCATCACAAACAGGCCCTCAGCAAGAAAAACAGAACGCACCTTTCTGGAAATACGCTTTCACTGAAGTGAAAGCGCATTTTGGGCTAAAGCAGAAGAAGAGTACGCCTTCAGAATACGCCTCCACTTATCCAGCGTGGCGAGGCGGGGCCGGGCCTTGTGCCTAGGGCTGCAAACGAGTCGAGCTCGAGCGAGTTGGAGTTGGCTCAGCTCAACTCATATGAAAATTCGAGCGAGCTCAAACTGAGTGAAGCTCATGATCGACCTGTAGAACATGACTCGTGCTCAGCTTGTAACGATCTCGAGTCGATCTCGAGCTAAATAAGATGGTAAAAATTATAAAACTATGAATGAAAAACAAAAAATAAGGCGAATATGCTAGGAACCTTTGTCAAAAATATAGGATATTTAACACATAGTAGACCACGTGCCATAATTAGACCTAAATCTTCTCTGCACTTAATTAAGTTTCCATATTCATTGGTAAATAAAATGGAAAAAAATTATGGACAGCATATATGGTAACAAATTATCTTATTTCCATTTAATATATGGCATGATCATTTAACATAATGATATTCTGTCGAGCTATCGAGATAAAATTGAGCGACCCAACATTGGCTCAAGATCGGCTCGTTTCTCGGTCGATCTACACAAAGTGTTCAAACTCAGCTCGTTTCTTTTACACTCGATCTCGAGTCGAGTCAAAAAACGAGTCGATCTCGAGCGGCTCACGAGCTTCGAGCTTTTCTTGCAGCCCTACTTGTGCCGCTGACACGCGGGTCCCACCTCAACTCTCTCTCTCTCATCCTGGCCTTCTCCGTCTTCCTCCCGATAGCATAGGGGCGAGGCGAGGCCGGCCGGCCCCGTCGTGGACTCCGGGCGGCTTCGGCCACCGTTCACCGTGCTCCGACCACCAGTGTGCTCGGGAAAACGAGGCCCGTCCGCCGGTGCACCGCACGACCATCAAGGAGCTCAGGAGTGAGTGGAGGTGTGGCCATGGCGGACGACAGTGTCGGCCACAATTGGGCAGAGGGCTTCGGGCCTCCGGTGGTTGAGGAGAGGGGCTGGGGAGATCCGCCGGAGTGCGGTGGTTGTACTGGTGGTGGAGAGAAGGAGGAAGAGGGTCCGGCTCGCTGGAATTGAAGATGGCTAAGGCGGCAGCCGTGGCAGCCATGGGAGGCGAGGAGGAGCTCTGGGGCTCGGGTAAGTAGCAGGGCGGGGTCCTGGGAGGTGGTGGAGGCCGCTGGTGAAGAGAGGTGCGGCCGGGAACGACTTAAATTGGCGAGGGGGAGTTGGTGTCGCGCTGGCTATCGTAGACGCGTGGGCACGCATGCGAGCTCGGCGGTAGGCGACGAGGAAAGAACCGGGGAGGTCACGGAGCAGTGGACGGAGCTAGGGGCACGGGGAGGAAGGGACGAGCGCAATCAAAGCCATGTCGGACACTGTTCGCCCGTGGGCACGCGGCGGCGAGCGCCCGCGAGGGAGCTGCCGGAGGGGGAACAGGGTTAGAGAGTGTCGTGAGGGGGCAGGGCGTCAGGTCGGCAACCACAGACGAGCAAACTTCTCCGGGAAGGGGCTGGCCGACGCGTCCCGACGCGCAGAGCACGCTCTCTGCAGCTAGAGCGCGTGACCAGCCGTGCCAGCGTCGTAGTCAACACGAGACAAGGCAAAGAGAGGTCACGGGAGGCAGGGAAACTGTGTCTAGCATGAGGTCCTTCCATCCTGGATAATGTGGAAAATTAAAAATCGAGAGAAGAGGCTCTGTAGCGAAGCGAGTCATTTATGAAAGTTTGTTTTAGCAAACTTGGCTGCGCACTAGTGATCAACAGGGAAGAGGAAAGAGCCAAACATGTTGTCTGGGGTGTTTAGCTTAGGAAGGACTACAATCCTGGGGGTTATGAGGGGAATTGGACCACAAAACAATAGGACTGCTTTGTAACTGCATAATTGGTCCAGAAACTTGATTTTTAAGTTGCACTCACTTGGAGTAGCCACTTGAGCTGGAATTTTGTAGATCGTGATGATTTGGACATATAAAGATGTTGTAAAAATTTCATACCAAGTGGACATGCCAAAATGGTACCTCCTTCACAGCTATCCTCTCTGCCAAGAAATTTGAGAAAATTCTAGAAAAATATGGGCGTTATGAATTGATCCCAAATTTGGTGGAGAGAGGTTTTATGGCCATCAGAATACTCTAGTAAATTTTCAGAAATAAATATACTTTCTTCACATCCTGAAAATATTGACAGAACCAAAGAATTGAAGCTGTGCTCACATGGATAGTTGGATGGGGATGAAAATTGGAGGAGTGTTATAATATGAGCACATGAAGGAGTGTGCAAAATTTCAAATGATTTGGGTACTCCTAGCTAGTACTTCCTTCAAAATGGCTTCTGTTTGATAGAAACTTTGAAAAATTGCGGAGGAAGATTCACTAGGAAAATGGAGCTGAATTTTGACATGGAGAAATGATTTGGATGAGATATCATGCCAAAAAAGTTTGGAAGCAATCAAGAAAGGATAGGTGGCACTTCCTTCATAGAAAACCACACCGGACATAAATGAAAAATAAATATTGGGGAGTTATTATTGGGCTAGGGCAGGTATGTTTGGACATATTTGAGCAACATATGACCCAAAGAAATTATGAGAATTATTTGGGAATTTTGTGGTAGACAGAAATATAGGTTGCTTCACAACCTAGGGTAGACATGACTATTCCTTTAATACAGAAAGGAATATTCCAAGAAAAGAATTTTTTGGTTGAGCTACAATGGAAATGACATGGTCTTGGGAGAGATTTGAGCCTCAAGAGCCATTTTAGAGAAGAGATGATGATGATTTCCATGGTTGCAAGTCCACACAACCACTCCGAAAAGAAAATCAGAGCACAAACCAAATAAATCATAAAGAAAAAGAAAGGGCAAAAAACCAGGGTGTTACAAACCTCCCCCCTTAAAGAAATCTCGTCCTCGAGATTTGGGTGCTCAGGGCACAAGTTGACTTGAGGACACCGTTTCCAACTCGGGTATCCGTTTCCTTTATATTTGTTCCCCCTGTTTTTCACATGACTTGCTTACCTTGCTCTGGGTGGTTTGCTTCACCTTTCCCTAATCCTGATAGGTATTTGCTCACATACCAAATACCTCCTCGTGATCACCACGTGACCACATCACAAACTGAATGATCATCCTCAAGATCATCCCAACATCAGCATCAACATCCTGCAAACTATTACTTCTCACAATATCAACATATTAATCATCTAAAAGTCATTCTGTCATGTGAGTGTAGATCGAACGGTGTGACCTAGTACGAACTTGTGCCCATGACTGAGGATGCGGCTATCGATATATTAAATACACACTCTGCAGAGGTTAGCACACTGTACCCACATCACAGAACCCATGGCCTCTTGCTCCCATTCGGGTGGACCAACGACGTTCCGACAAAACCAGTCTACTGCCATGACACTCTCCCGGCCACTCCGACCAACTCCCCTTTGGGATCAGTCCTAGGTGGCCCCGATGTCACCTTGTGACACCCAACAACCACCATCATGGCAAAACAAAAATGGTCCCAAACAAGGACAAGAGTGCTCAAACAACCCGGGCAAACAAGGTTAGTGCCGCCTAGCGGGCCAGGGTAGCGTGCACATCTAACCTTCCCTAGTTGGAGGCGCCGGCGAGAGGCATAACAATAGACCGCATTAGGGCCTTCCCGTAAAGGTAAATGTGGTTGCACTGGAAAAGCCCGGTTTGGTGGCACCTAACCAACGAAATGACGGAATTTGTCCCCAAGATATATCTGCAATAACTAATACTCCGATATCATCTACCAACCCGTGATCCAAGTCATAGCAATATCCGAAAAATAGTCCAAAGCATAATATCGTCATATCAAAATACACTGAGGATAGCATAACACTACTATCATGATGAATCCAAGAATGAAGATACTACTAATCCAATAGCAAGATCAAAATATTAACCTAAGATCCACATCATAACATCATATCCAAAATAATACTCCAAAGCATAACATCCAATACCATCATGAAAAAAATATAAGCCACTAATAATCTAATGGCCACATGCCATCCTCATCTGCAAACATTAGTCCTACGAATCCAAACAACATCATGGCAATAGCAAGATCAAAACAACTCCAAGAAATTCCATGAACAAATCATATATAGCTAAAGCAATATTTTAAACAAGTTCAAATAGTTTAAACCATGGCATTGCATTGCAATCATGCAAATGGAGGATGTGGCTTTCCTGGGAGAGATGGATACACCGGGAGGAAGTGCGAGAAGCTCGCGGAAAGAATCGTCGAAAAACGTTCTCTCTCGGAGGGGGATGAATAAAGGTAGGGAAAAAATGCTCATTTTCAGAATGTAACACATGTTGAAAATGATCCCATCAGAACGGGCTCGACGATACGAAGAAGTGGGCTTTGGAATCACCTCATTTGGAGTAGGGAGTAAAAAGATAAGATTGTTTTTCTGCCAGGGACTCATTTGTAATAAAATCATCACAAACAGGCCCTCAGCAGGAAAAACAGAAGGCGCCTTTCTGGAAATACACTTTCACTGAAGTGAAAGCGCATTTTGGGCTAAAGCAGAAGAAGAGTACGCCTTCAGAAAACGCCTCCACTTAACCAGCATGGCGAGGCGGGGCCAGGCCTTGTGCCGCTGACACGCGGGTCCCACCTCAACTCTCTCTCTCATCCTGGCCTTCTCCTTCTTCCTCCCGACAGGATAGGGGCGAGGCGAGGCCGGCCGGCCCCGTCGTGGACTCCGGGCGGCTTCGGCCACCGTTCATCGTGCACCGACCACCAGTGTGCTCGGGGAAACGAGGCCCGTCCGCCGGTGCACCGCACGACCATCGAGGAGCCCAGGAGTGAGTGGAGGCGTGGCTATGGAGGACGACGACGTCGGCCACAATTGGGCAGAGGGCTTCGAGCCTCCGGTGGTCGAGGAGAGGGGCTGGGGAGATCCGCCGGAGTGCGGTGGTTGTACTGGCGGTGGAGAGAAGGAGGAAGAGGGTCCGGCTCGCTGGAATTGAAGATGGCTGAGGTGGCAGCCGTGGCAGCCATGGGAGGCGAGGAGGAGCTCTGGGCTCGGGTAAGTAGCGGGGTGGGGTCCTGGGAGGTGGTGGAGGCCGGTGGTGAAGAGAGGTGCGGCCGGGAACGATTCAAATAGACGAGGGGGAGGGGGTGTCGCGCTGGCTGTCATAGACATGTGGCCGGAGCCGCGGACACGTGGGCACGCATGCGAGCTCGGCGGTAGGCGACGAGGAAGGAACCGGGGAGGTCACGGAGCAGTGGACGGAGCTAGGGGTACGGGGAGGAAGGGACGAGTGCAATCAAAGCCATGTCGGACACTGTTCGCCCGTGGGCGCGCGGCGGCGAGCGCCCGCGTGGGAGCTGCCGGAGGGGGAATAGGGTTAGAGAGTGTCGTGAGGGGGCAGGGCATCAGGTCGGCAACCACGGACGCGCAAACTTCTTCAGGAAGGGGCTGGCCGACGCGTCCCGACGCGCAGAGCACGCTCTCTGCAGCTAGAGCGCGTGACCAGCCAAGCCAGTGTCGTAGTCACCACGAGACAAGGCAAACAGAGGTCACGGGAGGCAGGGAAACTGTGTCTTGCATGAGGTCCTTCCATCCTGGATAATGTGGAAAATTAAAAATCGGGAGAAGAGGCTCTGTAGCGAAGCGAGTCATTTATGAAAGTTTGTTTTAGCAAACTTGGCTGCGCACTAGTGATCAACAGGGAAGAGGAAAGAGACAAACTTGTTGTCTAGGGTGTTTAGCTTAGGAAGGACTATAATCCTGGGGGTTATGAGGGGAATTGGACCACAAAACAATAGGGTTGCTTTGTAACTGCATAATTGGTCCAGAAACTTGATTTTTAAGTTGCACTCACTTGGAGTAGCCACTTGAGCTGGAATTTTGTAGATCGTGATGATTTGGACATATAAAGATGTTGTAAAAAATTCATACCACGTGGACATGCCAAAATGGTACCTCCCTCACAGCTATCCTCTCTGCCAAGAAATTTGAGAAAATTCTAGAAAAATATGGGCGTGATGAATTGATCCCAAATTTGGTGGAGAGAGGTTTTATGGCCATGAGAATACTCTGGTAAATTTTCAGAAATAAATATACTTTCTTCACATCCTGAAAATATTGATAGAAGCAAAGTATTGAAGCTGTGCTCACATAGATAGTTGGATGGGGATGAAAATTGGAGGAGTGTGATAATATGAGCACATGAAGGAGTGTGCAAAATTTCATATGATTTGGGTACTCCTAGCTAGTACTTCCTTCACAATGGCTTCTGTTTGATAGAAACTTTGAAAAATTGCTGAGGAAGATTCACTAGGCAAATGGAGCTGAATTTTGACATGGAGCAATGATTTGGATGAGATATCATGCCAAAAAAGTTTGGAAGCAATCAAGAAAGGATAGGTGGCACTTCCTTCATAGAAAACCACACCGGACATAAATGAAGAATAAATATTGGGGAATTATTTTTGGGCTAGGGCAGGAATGTTTTGGCATATTTGGGCAACATATGACCCAAATAAATTATGAGAATTATTTGGGAATTTTGTGGAAGACAGAAATATAGGTTGCTTCACAACCTAGGGTAGACTTGACTATTCCTTTAATAGAAAAAGGAATATTCCAAGAAAAAGAATTTTGTGGTTGAGCTAGAATGGAAATGACATGGTATTGGGAGAGATTTGAGCCTCAGGTGCACCTTCAGAGAAGAGATGATGATGACTTCCCAGGTTGCAAGTCCACACAACCACTCTGAAAAGAAAATCAGAGCACAAACCAAATAAATCATAAAGAAAAAGAAAGGGCAAAAAACCAGGGTGTTACAAACCTCCCCCCTTAAAGAAATCTCGTCCTCGAGATTTGGTTGCTCACGGAACAAGTATGAATTGAGGACACCGTTTCCAACTCGGGTAGCCGTTTCCTTTATATTTGTTCCCCCTATTTTTCAGATGACTTGCTTACCTTGCTCTGGGGTGGTTTGCTTCACCTATCCCTAATCCTGATAGGTCTTTGCTCACATACCAAATCCTTTTTTTGACGTTGATTCCTTCATATCTGCGGTGGTATCCAAAGGATCCGAGCATAAATTCCCTTTGGTCATGAAAACTTTTTTAATTCTTCCATGGGGTTGCTCAAACAAATGCATGTCTTCCGGGTTTAATTAATGCCGAGAATCATGGCCATTCTCGTGATGATATTTGACTGCCTGAAGGTGATACTGACTTATCTTGATTTGTTTCTCTCGCTGGATCATGCGACATGTACCAAAGATTTGACTGCCTTCTATCGTGAGCAATATAAAAGGGGTATGGATTTATAGCTGTAGCATACCTCAAACATTAGCATCTTGAGACTGGCCTGACAGGGGTGCTGGCGGAAAGATACTTTTCATGACAGGTTGTCCATGTACTTGGCTCCACCAGTGAGTATACCTAGTCTGAGCTGATTGTTCGGCTTTTAACTTACCCATGCGGTCGGTATACCCATCTGTGGTAATTGACTGTGAGATGCTTTAACACTGCCGCTAAAGTCAGACTGCTGAGGTTGCAAAGAAATCTTGGATCTGATAGAACAGACTTGGATATTCCACACTAACCATTTTAAGCGGGTTAGTGGGATATGAAGTCCTTTTAGAACAAAGTAGGCTTTTGAGGGTATGCCTTTGTGGATCCATATGGAATCAGGGCCTCCAACTGACTGGGTATCCGGACCCTGATGGTCACGCAAAAATCATCATACCTTCGCTGTCAGGATCACCCTTTGACGGTCATGATTTTCTTTGTCAGGATACCTTACTGAAATAGCTTGGCCACATATGTCCTTGATTCTTTGTACAACCATGGATGTGGTTAGTGCAATATTTTGGCACCATTCCTTGTGCTTACTTTCCGACCTAGGTCCGCACATATATGACATATACTCGGGGCATGTAGCTATACATAGCTCATTGTTGAGGCCATTCATACAAGATGGTGACAAGAGTTCGTGATATCACCTTGTCGATCCTTGCATTACATGAGATGTATCTCTTCTTATCTTCATTTGCATGACTCATGAGGTTGTGGGATCCTTACCTTTCTTAGGTATATCAACTTCATCATTGTTGTATCTCGTATGAGTGACTTGTATGACCGGGGATACATGCTCACCATATATATAAGAATCATATGCAACCAAACACTTGATTCTTGGGGTAGGCATATCTCTTTACTGAGTGATACTTCAGACCAAAATGGTACGGATCCGATTCTTGAGCTAAACTGTCATATACTGCCTACTTACTGTGCCATATATTGTAGCAATACTCAATACTGTAACACCCCGCATGTAACTTGCCATATTTGTAACTCCGACTCTTGCCACTTTCGGCTATGTGTTATGACATTCCCTCCGTGGTCGGGTTTTGTCTTTCGTTTTGCATTTTTTCATGTCATGCATTTTCATATCAGGTCATCATGTGCATTGCATTTGCATACGTGTTCGTCTCTTGCATCCGAGCATTTTCCCCGTTGTCCGTTTTGCAATCCGGCACTCCTATCTCCTCCGGCGCATCCCTCTTATTTTCTTTCGTGTGCGGGTGTCAAACTTTCTCGGAATGGACCGAGGCTTGTCAAGTGGCCTTATTACACCACCCGGAGACCACCGGTCAAGTATCGTTCCATTTGGAGGTCGTTTGGTACTCCAACGGTTAACCGGGCATCCGCAATGTCCATTTGAGTGTCCAGCAAAAAACCCCACTAAAACCAGCCCAAAACTCACCAAACTCTCTTCCATGCTCTAGGTCGTTCGATCACGATCGTGTGGGCGAAAACCGCACCTCATTTGGAGCCTCCTAGCTCCCTCTACCTATTTATATGCATCTCCCCCAAAAAACGAAACGCAGTCCAACCCTAACCCTCATCCCCGTGCGCCGCCGGACACGTCCGCCCCGGACCGGACGCGTCCGCCGCCGCGCCCCGTCGAACCAGTGGCCGCCACGTGTCGCCCGGCCCGCCGCCGTACGCCGCGCCGCCCGCGGCCCGGGGAGCCCGCAGCCGGCCCCCGCGGGCCCGCGCTCTCCTCCGCCACCGCGCGCCCAGCGCCGCCGCCTGCCCTCGCCGCCGCCGGCCGGCCCCGCCGCGGCTCGCCGGCGCCGCGCCACCGCCCGCCGGCGACCGGCCTCCTCTCCGCCGACCGCGCCCCTCCGGTCACCTCCTCCGCCTAGCGCCTCCCGCCGCCGCACCCGTGCCCCGCCGTCGCCGTCACCTCCCTCCGGCGGCCGGAGCCGGAGCCCGAGCTCGAGGAGCTTCCCCGATCCAGATCTCCGTGAGCGTTGACTTCTCGCCCCCCTAATTTCTCTAAGTCATAAATTTTCACAGCATATGCCTCTGTTCGTGATGCCATAACTCCTTGCATGTATCTCCGATTCGCGTGTGTAATATTTCAAATTGTTCGTCTCGTGATGCTCTTCATTTTGTTCAATTGCACCATGTTCATTCGAGGTCATTTTGATGCCCAAATCTCTGTTGGAAGAGGGCTAGTTGCTGTTATTCGCTGGTTCTTAGCAGAACTTGGAGATTTGTCATTTTTGTATCATTTATTATGTGCATCTTATGGGCATGAGCTCTACATGTGTTTTGAAGTATGCCATGCCATCTTTCCAGTGGTGTAGTCCATGTATTTTTGTGATCTCTGTGGTTACTACCACAAGCATGCAAAGTAGGCCCCGTAATATTTCTGATTTCAGGGACTTAGTGATTTCTCTAAGTCCTTGTCTACTCTTATTTTGTTGCCATGTAAACTTGATGCTACAAAGAGATACATGCATATTTTGGAGATGTTAAGTAAGGATGTTTTGTAGATATAGTTGTAATTGATCAATTCGTGCCCTTGTTTGCAATTATGGAGTACCATAGCATGACTCAATCTTGCTCTACTTTTGCTATAAAATATTTCTGGCAGATTCTCAACATGATATGCAATTTTGCTAAGCTTATTGTACTTGATCCATACATGCTATGCAATTGTTATTGCCATGGTTAGCTTTATAAACATGCCATATTGCTGTAGGTATGCTTGTTTTGTCATGCATTTCTTTGTAGTGAGTGCATCAAGCTCACAAAGAGGCCTACGTATTATTATTTCTGCCATGCTCTGTTTTCTGCTAAGTCTGAAACCTGATAACGAAACTTGCTATGTTTACATGCTTTCCATCATATCTTGTTGTCCTTTTTGGCTTATGGTCAGTAAGGGACTTTTGTCATGTGCATTTAGTAGAACACTTCCATGCCTTGTTTTGCTATGTTAAGTTCCTATAGCATGTTGATTTCATGCTCTGAACATTGCTACCTGATGCTGTTTTCTGCCATGTCCAGTTTTTCACCAAGTCTGTGAACCTGTTATCTTTTGCACTTTTGCCATGCTTGTTTGAGCTTGATATGTTGTGATCTAGCCGTAGCTCAGTGTTTATCTTTTGTCAAGCATCTCCTGTAGATTACTTACATATGCTTTATAGCTATGTTGGAGTGCTGTAGCATTGTTACTTGTTGCATTTTAAGTGCCATCTTGCTGTTAATCGCAGATTCGTGTCATTCTTGTTTTGCTTGCCATTTGCAAACCGTGCATCCGATTCTGGTGATCTTTATATCGATTTCGACCGAAATCATCTCATCTTTGCAGTGGCATGCTTGGTTTGCCAAGTTACTGCCATGTTCATCATTTTCCTTCTGGAGCACGCATAGGCATCGCATATCATATCTCGCATATCATACATGTTTTGCATCATGTTGCTTGTGCATTTCTCGTGGTTGATTGTGGTTCTGTGTGTTTGTGTTCTTGTCTTGGGTAGAGCCGGGAGACGAGTTCGTGTACGAGGAACCTGTTGAGTACGCTTACCAGGATCAAGCTTTCGACAACTCTGAGAACCTTGCAGGCAAGATGACCACCCCTCGAAATCACTTCTATCTTTGCTATGCTAGTTGTTCGCTCTATTGCCATGCTACGCTACCTATCACTTGCTATATCATGTCTCCCATTTTGCCATGTCAGCCTCTAACCATCCTTTCCTCGCAAACCATTGTTTGGCTAAGTTACCGCTTTTGCTCAGCCCCTCTTATAGCGTTGCTAGTTGCAGGTGAAGTTGAAGTTTGTTCCATGTTGGAACATGGATATGTTGGGATATCACAATATCTCTTATTTAATTAATGCATCTATATATTTGGTAAAGGGTGGAAGGCTCGGCCTTATGCCTGGTGTGTTGTTCCACTCTTGCCGCCCTAGTTACTGTTATACCGGGATTATGTTCCTTGAGTTTGCGTTCCTTACGCGGTCGGGTGATTTATGGGACCCCCTTGACAGTTCGCCTTGAATAAAACTCCTCCAGCAAGGCCCAACCTTGGTTTTACCATTTGCCACCTAAGCCTTTTCCCCCGCGTTTTCGCGAGCCTGAGGGTCATCTTTATTTTAACCCCCCCCCCCGGGCCAGTGCTCCTTCGAGTGTTGGTCCGAACTGAGTAGACTGCGGGGCCCCCTCTTGGAAACTCGAGGTCTGGTTTTACTCGTAGGATGTCTCATCCGGTGTGCCCTGAGAACGAGATATGTGCAGCTCCTATCGGGATTTGTCGGCGCATCGGGCGGCTTTGCAGGTCTTGTTTTACCATTGTCGAAATGTCTTGTAAACCGGGATTCCGAGACTGATCGGGTCTTTCCGGGAGAAGGTTTATCCTTCGTTGACCGTGAGAGCTTATGATGGGCTCAGTTGGGACACCCCTGCAGGGTATTATCTTTCGAAAGCCGTGCCCGCGGTTATGAGGCAGATGGGAATTTGTTAATGTCCGGTTGTAGAGAACTTGTCACTTGACCCAATTAAAATACATCAACTGCGTGTGTAGCCGTGATGGTCTCTTCTCGGCGGAGTCCGGGAAGTGAACACGGTCTGTGTTATGTATGACGTAAGTAGGAGTTCAGGATCACTTCTTGGTCATTGCTAGATGACGACCGTTCCGTTGCTTCTCTTCTCGCTCGCTTTTGCGCAAGTTAGCCACCATATATGCTTTTGCCGCTGCAGCTCCACCTCATTACTCCATCCTTTCCTACAAGCTTAAATAGTCTTGATCTCGCGGGTGTGAGATTGCTGAGTCCCTGTGACTCATAGATTCTACCAAAACAGTTGCAGGTGCCGACGATGCCAGTGCAGATGATGGCGTCGATCTCAAGTGGGAGTTCGATGAGGAACGTGGTTGTTACTATGTGTCTTTTCCTGATGATCAGTAGTGGAGCCCAGTTGGGACGATCGGGGATCTAGCATTTGGGGTTGTCTTAATTTCATCTGGATTTTGACCGTAGTCGGTCTATATGTTTGTATTTCGGATGATGTATGAATTATATTCATGTATTGTGTGAAGTGGAGATTGTAAGCCAACTCTTTATCCCATTCTTGTTCATTACATGGGATTGTGTGAAGATGACCCTTCTTGCGACAAAACCACTATGCGGTTATGCCTCTAAGTCGTGCCTCGACACGTGGGAGATATAGTCGCATCGTGGGCATTACAAATACGACATGCGGTGTCATTCTGAAGAAGGCAAGGTGTCGTGGGTTGAAAAGCTATCCGAGTAGCTTGCTGAGAAAGACTTGATATCTTATGCTTGAAGCTTTTGCCGTAGTGGCGTACTGGAGAAGACTAGGTTCCGTACCTAAGAAGCTTCTCCTCAGATTACTTTTTGAGAAAGATTCACTTTCTTCTATTAGAAGCCTTTATCGAGGTATCTTGCTGTGAAAGACTGGGTATCTTGGACCGGAATTTGTCCATATATTGTACTGAGAAATATTGTTTGACTGTCTTCCTTGATCAAAACACATTCTGCCTTTCTTTCAGAGTATAACATATTTCAAGCATCATTCATTGCTGAGCCAAAACTTTGTATATGATTCATACCTTTGACTGAAAATATACCATTGATCTTGCAACTGACTTGTCTACCTGTTGGCTGGATCATAACTGCCGTGAGGATTAAGTACTGATGTAAACTTGATGTGTTTAGCTAAGCTTCTTCCAAATATTTGAAATCCTTATTGCTTCTTTGAGTCCGGTGTCGGTTGATGAGCAACTTCCATAAGGGGAAATAAGGGTAACACCAAGGGCCCAAAAAGAAAGGGGCAAAAGAAAACAACTCGACTAAACAAAAGCACACAAAACAATCAAATGACAAACAAACAAAGTCACATATTACTGCTAGTCACACAATATGCATGCCTACTTAAGCACACAAATTTCGCGGGATCTCCGGTACTACGATCTAACATGTTTTGATGTCGTGCACGAGGATGGATCATTGTGTGGAAGAGTTGGTGTAAATATCGCTACACCAAGTGCTGGCTTAGCAAGGTAACATCCTTGACTAACTGGGAGGCAAGGACGTACTTGGTAAACATGTAGCGGGACACGAATCTCATGGCCACATCATCATCAAGCGGGCGGAAGGGATCCGTACTCGTCCAAGGAATAGGATAGCGGGGAAAACTGAGTCCGCTGACATTGCCCTTTCTTGATGACTAAGGTCATTAAGGGTTGCCAACACGACAAGATAAAGGCATGATCCGGGGTAGCAGCATGTCTACCACCGAAATGATAGGCGGGGAATGAAGAAATGAAACTGTTGCGATACCTAGGCACCATCCTGCAAACGGTGTCCGGAACACTTGGCATCATTCTGCTGGGACAGAGATGACACCAAACACCGAAGAATAGGCTCAAGGAAACTGGAGCGACGCAAGGGCTGAGCTGTAATGGATCTGTACCGATGCCAGCTATACTCAAAAGAAAATCCGTTAGCAACAAGTAATAAGGCTATGTGCATGCTATGCAACAAACAAATGCAGCAACCAATGCAACAAACAAGCTAGACTCTATAATACCGGTTTCTACCGCTCGCGCTGACTAATGCGTCCTACAGCCAGACTAGCTCTGATACCAAGCTCTCTTGCACCCTGGCTCAGAGGAACCGGAACGCCCCGTATTCCAGCCCAGAGATCGAGGTAAGTCTTCTGGAATACGTCACTGCTCGGCATAGAACAAATCAGCTCTTTATCACAATCGATATGGATACAAGGGAATTACATCGGCATAGCGACACTATGCCTTCCACTGTTGCTCTATGCGGGCGGAACAACACAAAGCAGCGGAATACTTCTAGCAGCGGAACAACGACAAAGGTGGTGAACTCCACTCAGCAGGGACTCTGGCTGGGACACGATCTAGCTCGCACGAACGGAAACCTCGACAAACAATCAATCACGACATCACCTGCAATCTGGCATGACACACTAGGTCAATACATTGAATGTACTTGAAAGCTCACAACAACGAAAAGCATCAAGGCAAGACAATAACATAGCATTAAGAGGTTAACTTATGAACAACTACTATGATGTGGAAATAATAACTAAGCATAATATGATACTACTAGAATTACTACTCAACAACCATCTCAAGAACCATCTCATTCTTGGCTATCCGGCCAAGCAATAAATCACCTCGATCACCTCGTGATCACCGTGTGACCACATCACAAACTAAATGATCATACTCAAGCTCATCCCAACATCATCATCAACATCCTTCCAAACTGTTACTGCTCACAATATCAACATATTAATCATCTAAAAGTCATTCCATCATGTGAGTGTTGATCGAACGGTGTGACCTAGTACGAACTTGTGCCCATGACCGAGAGCGCGGCTATTGATAGATTAAATACACACTCTGCAGAGGTTAGCACACTGTACCCACATCACAGAACCCATGGCCTCTTGCTCCCTTTCGGGTGGACCAACGATGTTCTAACAAAACTAGTCTACTGCCATGACACTCTTCCGGCCACTCTGACCAACTCCCCTTTGGGATCAGTCCTAGGTGGCCCCGATGTCACCTCGTGACACCCAACAACCACCATCGTGGCAAAACAAAAATGGTCCCAAACGGGGACAAGAGCGCTCAAACAACCTGGGCAGACAAGGTTATTGCCGCCTACCGGGCCAGGGTAGCCACGCACCTAACCTTCCCTAGTTGGAGGCACCAGCGAGAGGCATAACAATAGATCGCATTAGTGCCTTCTCGTAAAGGTAAATGTGGTTGCACTGGAAAAGCCCGGTTTGGTAGCACCTGATGCTACCTCTTAAGCTTGTGTTGGTTTTTCCCTTGAAGAGGAAAGGGTGATGCAGCAAAGTAGCGTAAGTATTTCCCTCAGTTTTGAGAACCATGGTATCAATCCAGTAGTTGACAATGCAAAAAGCCACCGAATACCCGCACAAACAAACACCAACTTGCAACCAACGTGACAAAGGGGTTGTCAATCCCTTCACGGTTATTCGCAAAGTAAGATCTGATAGAGATGCATAAACGGTAAAGTAATATTTTTCGTTTATGAAACGAAAAGTAAAAGTCTGCAAATGAAAGTAAATAGGAAACTTTTATTGTAGATCAGAAACTTATATGATGGAAAATGGACCTGGGGGCGATATGTTTCACTAGAGGCTTCTCTCAAGAAAGAATTATTATGATGGGTGAACAGATTACTGCCGAGCAATTGATAGAAAAGCGCAAAGTTGTGACGATATCTAAGGCAATGATCATGAATATAGGCATCATGTCTGTGTCGAGTAGACCGAAACGATTCTTCATCTAATATTACTCCACACATCGACCGCTATCCAGCATGCATCTAGAGTATTAAGTTCATGAAGAACGGAGTAACGCCTTAAGCAAGGTGACATGATGTAGACGAATTAACTCAAGCAATATGATGACAACCCCATCTTTTTATCCTCGATGGCTACAATAAAATACGTGTCGGTTCCCCTTCTGTCACTAGGATCGAGCACCGCAAGATTGAACCCAAAGCTAAGCACTTCTCCCATTGTAAGAAAAACCAATCTAGTTGGCCAAACCAAATCGATAGTTCAAAGAGACTTGCAAAGATATCAAATCATGCATAAAATAATTCAAAAGAGATTCAAAGAATAATCATAGATAAGCTGATCACAAATCCACAATTCATCGGATCTCGGCAAACACACCGCAAAAGAGTATTACATCGAATAGATCTCCAAGGACATCGAGGAGAACTTTGTATTGAGAATCAAAGAGAGCGAAGAAGACATCTAACTACTAGCTATGGACCCGTAGGTCTGTGGTAAACTACTCACACTTCATCGAAGAGGCAATAATCTTGCTGTAGAAGCCTTCCGTGATCGAATCCCCCTCTGGCAGGATGCCAGAAAAGGCCCCAAGATGGGATCTCACGGGAACAGAAGGTTGCAGTGATGGAAAAGTGGTTTCGTGGCTCCCACAGATGTTTTTGGGGTACAAGAGTATATATAGGAGGAAGATATAGGTCAAGAGGCCAACGAGGGGCCCACAAGGTCGGGGGGCGCGCCCTACCCCCTAGGCGCCCCCTCCACCCTTGTGGCCGCCTCATGGCTCTTCTGACTTGCACTCCAAGTCTCCTGGGGGTCTTCTGGTCCAAGAAAAATCGTCGCAAAAGTTTTACTCCATTTGGTATTCCTTTTCTACAAAACTCTAAAACAAGGAAAAAACAGAAACTAGCACTGGGCTCTAGGTTAATAGGTTAGTCCCAAATATCATATAAAATAGCATATTAATGCATATAAAACATCCAAAACAGATAATATAATAGCATGGAACAATAAAAAATTATAGATACATTCGAGACGTATCAAGCATCCCCAAGCTTAATTACTGCTCTTCCTCGAGTAGGTAAATGATAAAAACAGAATTTTTAATGTGGAATGCTAACTAACATATTTATCCATGCAATTCTCTTTATTGTGCTATGAATGTTCAGATCCGTAAGATTCAAAACAAAAGTTTAATTGACATAAAAACAATAATACTTCAAGCATACTAACAAAATAATTATGTCTTCTAAAAATAACATGGCCAAAGAAAGCTTATCCCTACAAAATCATATAGTCTGGCTATGCTATATCTTCATCACACAAAATATTCAAATCACGCACAGCCCCGATGACAAGCCAAGCAATTGTTTCATACTTTTGACGTTCTCAAACTTTTTCAACTTTCACGATATACATGAGCATGAGCCATGGACATAGCACTATAGGTGGAATAGACGATAGTTGTGGAGAAGACAAAGAGAAGGAGATAGTCTCACATCAACTAGGCGTATCAACGGGGTATGGTGATGCCCGTTAATAGATATCAATGTGAGTGTGTAGGGATTGCCATGCAACGGATGCACTAGAGCTATAAGTTTATGAAAGCTCAAAAAGAAACTAAGTGGGTGTGCATCCAACTCGCTTGCTCACGAAGACCTAGGGAAATTTGAGGAAGCCCATCATTGGAATATACAAGCCAAGTTCTATAATGAAAAATTCCCACTAGTATATGAAAGTGATATCATAGGAGACTCTCTATCATGAAGATCATGGTGCTACTTTGAAGCACAAGTGTTGCAAAAATGATAGTAACATTGTCCCTTCTCTCTTTTCTCTCATTTTTTATTTAGGCCTTCTCTCATTTTTTGGCCTCTTATTATTATTATTATTATTTTCGTCCGGAGTCTCATCCCGACTTGTGGGGGAATCATAGTCTCCATCATCCTTTCCTCACTTGGGACAATGCTCTAATAATGAAGATCATCACACTTTTATTTACTTACAACTCGATACTTAGAACAAAATATGACTCTATATGAATGCCTCCGGCGGTGTACCGGGATGTGCAATGAATCAAGAGTGACATGTGTAAAAAATGATGAACAGTGGCTTTGCCACAAATACGATGTCAACTACATGATCATGCAAAGCAAGATGACAATTAAGATGTGTATCATAATAAACGGAACGGTGTAAAGTTGCATGGAAATATATCTCGGAATGGCTATGGAAATGCCATGATAGGTAGGTATGGTGTCTGTTTTGAGGAAGGATATGTGGTGGGTTTATGGTACCGGCGAAAGTTGCACGGTACTAGAGAGGCTAGCAATGGCGGAAAGGTGAGAGTGCGTATAATCCATGGACTCAACATTAGTCATAAAGAACTCACATATTATTGCAAAAATATATTAGTCTTAGTCATCGAAACAAAGTACTACGCGCATGCTCCTAGGGGGATAGATTTGTAGGAAAAGACCATCGCCCATCCCCGACCGCCACTCATAAGGAAGACAATCAATAAATAAATCATGCTCCGACTTCATCACATAACGGTTCACCATACGTGCATGCTACGGGACTCACAAACCTCAACACAAGTATTTCTCAAATTCACAACTACTTACTAGCATGACTCTAATATCACCATCTTCATATCTCAAAACAATCATAAGGAATCAAACTTCTCATAGTATTCAATGCACTTTATATAAAAGTTTTTATTATATCTCTCTTGGATGCCTATCATATTAGGACTAATTTTATAACCAAAGCAAATTACCATGCTGTTTAGAGAATCTCAAAATAATTTAAGTGAAGTACGAGATTTCATCAATTTCTATAAAATAAAACCACCGTCGTGATCTAAAAAGATATAAGTGAAGCACTAGAGCAAATTTGCCTAGCTCAAAATATATAAGTGAAGCACATAGAGTATTCTAATAAATCACGATTCATGCGTGTCTCTCCCAAAAGGTGTGTAAAGCAACTATGATTGTGGCAAACTAAAAAGCAAAGACTCAAATCTTACAAGACGTTCCAAGCAAAACACATATCATGTGTGAATAAAAATATAGCCTCAAGTAAAGTTACCGATAGACGAAGACGAAAGAGGGGATGCCTTCCCGGGGCATCTACAAGCATAGGCTTTTTGACATCCTTGAATATTACCTTGGGGTGCCTTGGGCATCCCCAAGATAGACTCATGCCACTCCTTATTCCATAGTCCATCAAATCCTTACCCAAAACTTGAAAACTTCACAACACAAAACTCCAACAAAAAATCTCATAAGCTCCGTTAGTATAAGAAAATAAATCACCACTTTGGTACTGTTGTGAACTCATTCTTTATTAATATTGGTGTAATATCTACTTTATTCCAACTTTTCCATGGTTCATACCCCACGATACTAGCCATAGATGCATCAAAATATGCAAACAACACGCGAAAAACAGAATCTGTCAAAAACAGAACAGTCTATAGCAATCTGGATATTTGGAATACTTCAGTAACTCTAAAAATCCTGAGAAACTAGGAAGTCCTAGATAATTTGTCTATTAATCTTATTCAAAAATAATAAACTAAAAATCACTCTCATTCTAAAAATGAGAAGTTTTTTCGTGAGCGCAAAAGTTTCTATTTTTCAGGAAGATCGAATTAACTATCACCGTAGGTTCTTCCGTAGGTCTTACTTGGCAAAAACACTAATTAAAACACAAAACCACATCTAACCGGAGGCTAGATGAAATATTTATTGCTAAACAAGACTTAAAAACCAAGAACAAAAATAAAATTGGGTTGCCTGCCAACAAGCACTATTGTTTAACGCCCCTAGCTAGGCATAAAAACACGAATAGATCTAAGTGTTATCATCTTTGGTATGCAATCCATAAGTGGCTCTCACAATATATTCATAAGGCAATTTAATTTTCTTTTTAGGGAAGTGTCCCATGCCTTTCCTTAACGGAAATTGAAATCTAATGTTTCCTCCTTTCATATCAATAATTGCACCAATCGTTCTAAGGAAAGGTCTACCAAGAATAATAGGACATGTAGGATTGCAATCTATATCACACTACTAGGAAAAAGGCTATAGCTAATATGGACATTAATGGCGCACCAAGTATGTGGTGCGCCACTGCTATATAGCAGTGGTGCACCATATATAGGTACGCCATTAGTGTTCAGATACTAATGGCGCACCACACACACGGTGCGCCACTACTAACAATTTTTTTTCCAAAACTAGTAATGGCGAGTGCGCCATTACTAGTTTTAACTAGTAATGGAACACCACACCCTCTGTGCGCCACTACTAACAATTTTTTTTACTTTTTTTTCAAAACTAGTAATGGCGCACCTGGGGACAGTGCGCCATTACTAGTTTTAACTAGTAATGGCGCACCACAACCACGGTGCGCCACTACTAACAATTATTTTTTTATTTTTTTCTCCAAAACTAGTAATGGCGCACCACACACCAGGTGCGCCATTAGTAACCAGGGTTACTAATGGCGCACTCTTAGGTGGTGCGTCATTACTAAGTTTGAAAATTTTCACCAAATGCACCCCCCTGCCCGTGGACCGCCTTTTTAGTTTTAAAATAAAATAAAAGAAAATGATGTAAATGTCAAAAAAATAAAAGAAAATAAGTTTCCCATGAGATATGTGGTCTAGTTGTTGGGAAAATTTACAAATATGAATTTTGACTTTATTTGCAAAATCTCTCTGGAATTTGTAAAATGGGCATAACTTTTGCATACGAACTCGGATTAAAAAGTTTTTTATATGAAAAATGATCTACTCGAAAAGTTACATCCGAATTCAATTGGGGGAACCCCGTTGAAGATTTTTAGAATCCCCAAAAACCTAACAGAATAAAAGATACGGGGCTTTTAAGATCTAGAGGGGGGAAATGAAAAAAAATCAAACTTAGTAATGGCGCACCATTTGTTAGGTGCGCCACTAGTAACAGAAAAAAATGGTTTTGAATTTTTTTTGGAAAAAATGTTCAAAATATGATACGTAATATGACCGGGAAGTTTGAAATATTTTTTCAAATTTTCATCACACTCATGAACATGAACAAAGTCCTAGACATCAACAAGGTTTAATAGGATTGATATGATAGATATATCAACAAGTGCTTGTTAAGTGAGCTGGTGCTGGGGTTGGATAGAACTCTGGAGTTAAGCGTGCTTTGGCTGGAGTAGTGTGAGGATGGGTAACCTTCCGGGAAGTTTGACCACGGAGTGCGATTTGACTTGAGATTAAGCATATTGACCCGAGATTAAGCCATAATGACCCGAGATTAAGAAAAAATCTAGGCATACTAATGGCGCACTATGTGGTGCGCCACTACTATCTGGGATACTAATGGCGCACCTATAGTGCGCCATTAATGGCAAAAATAGGTGCGCCACTAACCGGCCTTTTTCTAGTAGTGTCAAGAACAATGAAATCTACGGGCACATAATTCCTATTTGCAACGATAAGAACATCATTAATTCTTTCCATAGGTTTCTTAATAGTGGAATCCGCAAGATGCAAATTTAAAGAAGAATCATCAAATTCACGAAAATCTAACACATCACATAAAGTTTTCGCAATCGTGGAAACACTAGAACCCAAATCACACAAAGCATATCATTCATAATCCTTAATATTAATCTTAATAGTAGGTTCCCACTCATCAGAAAGTTTTCTAGGGATAGAAACTTCCAATTCAAGCTTTTCTTCTAAAGATTGCATCATAGCATCAACAATATGTTTAGTAAAACCTTTGTTTTGATTATAAGCATGAGGAGAATTCAACATGGATTGCAACAACCAAATACAATCAATTAAAGAACTATTGTCATAATTAAATTCCTTGAAATCCAAAAGAGTGGATTCATTGCTACTTAAAGTTTTGACCTCTCCAATCCCACTTTTATCAATTTTCACATCAAGATCTAAAAACTCCGAATCATTGGGACGCCTTCTAACTAAAGTTGACTCATCTCCAGTCCCATCTTTATGAAGATTAACATTGGAAAACAAAGATTCAATAGGAGTCACATCAATTTACTTTAAGATCTTCACCTTCGGCCTCCGTTTTGGCGGCCATTATGTTTACTAAAGTAGCTTGTTTATCGGAAATTTGACCTACTAAATTTTCAAGATGCGCAAACTGAGATCTCAAACCATAAAATTCTTTAGCCATATCATCAAGCTCTTTATTCATGTATCCCATAAAGCTTTTATTCTCCTTGAGCTCGTTTCTAAAGAAATTGTTATGCTCAAATTGCAAAGATATGAAGCTTCTAATATTATTATCAATTTCATCTAACCTCCTAAGGTAAGGGTCGATGTTTTTTGGAGTCATTGCGACAAATCAAGCAATCCAACACACGAGCACACAAAAAGCAAGCGGAGAAGATAAACGGAAGAGGGGCGAAGAAAAGGCGAATTTTTTCGAAAATCGTTTTAGAAGTGGGGGAGAGGAAAACGAGAGGCAAATGGCGAATAATGTAATGCGAGGGATGAGAGTTTATGATGGGTACTTGGTATGTCTTGGCTCGGCATAGATCTCCCTGGCAACGGCACCAGACATCCTTCTTGCTACCTCTTGAGCTTGCGTTGGTTTTTCCCTTGAGGAGGAAAGGGTGATGCAGCAAAGTAGCGTAAGTATTTCCCTCAGTTTTGAGAACCAAGGTATCAATCCAGTAGGAGACACCGCAACAAGCCACCGAATACCTGCACAAACAAACACCAACTTGCAACCAACCCGACAAAGGGGTTGTCAATCCCTTCACGGTTATTCGCAAAGTAAGATCTGATAGAGATGGATAAACGGTAAAGTAATATTTTTGGTATTTTTGGTTTATGAAACGGAAAGTAAAAGATTCCAAAAGAAAGTAAATAGGAAACTAGAATTGTAGACCGGGAACATATATGATGGAAAATAGACCCGGGTCCATAGGTTTCACTAGAGGCTTCTCTCAAGAAAGGAATTATTACGGTGGGTGAACAAATTACTGCCGATCAATTGATAGAAAAGCGTGAAATTATGACGATATCTAAGGCAATGATCATGAATATAGGCATCACGTCCGTGTCAAGTAGACCGAAACGATTCTTCGTCTACTACTATTACTCCACACATTGACCGCTATCCAGCATGCTTCTAGAGTATTAAGTTCATAAAGAACGGAGTAACGCCTTAAGCAAGATGACATGATGTAGAGGAATTAACTCAAGCAATATGATGAAAACCCCATCTTTTTATCCTCGATGGCAACAATACAATACGTGTCGGTTCCCCTTCTGTCACTAGGCTCGAGCACTGCAAGATTGAACCCAAAGCTAAGCACTTCTCCCATTGCAAGAAAAACTAATCTAGTTGGCCAAACCAAATCGATAGTTCGAAGAGACTTGCAAAGATATCAAATCATGCATAAAAGAATTCAGAGGATATTCAAATAATAATCATAGATAAGTTGATCATAAATACACAATTCATCAGATCTCGGCAAACACATCGCAAAAGAGTATTACATCGAATAGATCTCCAAGAACATCAAGGAGAACTTTGTATTGAGAATCAAAGAGAGAGAAGAAGGCCTCTAGCTACTAGCTATGGACCCGTAGGTCTGAGGTAAACTACTCACGCTTCATCGGAGAGGCAATTGTGTTGATGTAGAAGCCTCCATGATCGAATCCCCCTCCGGTAGGATGCCGGAAAAGGCCCCAAGATGGGATCTCAAGGGAACAGAAGGTTGCGGCGATGGAAAAGTGGTTTCGTGGCTCCCCTGGATGTTTTTGGGGTATAAGAGTATATATAGGAGGAAGATCTAGGTCAGGAGGCCAACGAGGGGCCCACAAGGTCGGGAGGCGCGCCCTACCCCCTGGGCGCTACCTCCACCCTTTTGGCCGCCTCGTGGCTCTTCTGACTTGCACTCCAAGTCTCCTGGGTGTCTTTTGGTCCAAGAAAAATCATCGCGGAAGTTTTATTCCGTGTGGTATTCCTTTTCTACGAAACTCTAAAACAAGGAAAAAAACAAAAACTGGCACTGGCATGGGGCTCTAGGTTAATAGGTTAGTCCCAAAAATCATATAAAATAGCATATTCATGCATATAAAACATCCAAAACAGATAATATAATAGCATGGAACAATCAAACATTATAGATACGATGGAGACATATCACCTGACCAACGAAATGATGGAATTTTTCCCCAAGATAGATCTGCAATAACTGATACTCCGATATCATTTACCAACCTGTGATCCAAGTCATAGCAATATCCAAGAAATAATCCAAAGCATAATATCATCATATATAAATACTCCTAGGATAGCATAACACTACTATCATGATGAATTCAAGAATCAAAATACTACTAATGCAATAGAAAGATCAAAATATTAACCTAAGATCCACATCATAACATCATATCCAAAATAAAACTCCAAAGCATAACATCCAATAACATCAAGAAAATAATATAAGCCACTAATAATCCAATGGCCACATGTCATCCTCATCTGCAAACATTAGTCTTAGGAATCCAAACAACATCATGGCAATAGCAAGAACAAAACAACTCCAAGAAGTGCCATGTACGAATCATATATAGGTAAAGCAATATTTTAAACAAGTTCAAATAGTTTAAACCATGGCATTGCATTGCAATCATCCAAATGGAGTGTGTGGCTTGCCTGGGAGAGATGGATACACCAGGAGGAAGTGCGAGAAGCTCGCAGAAAGAACCGCTGGAAAATGTTCTATCTCAAAGGGGCATGAATAAGGGCACGGGCAAAATGGTCATTTTCAAAATGTTAACACATGGTGAAAAAGATCCCATCAGAACGGGCCCGACGAGATGAAGAAGAGGGCTTTGGAATCACCTCATTTGGAGTAGGGAGCAAAAAGATACAATTGTTTTTCTGCGAGGGACTCATTTGTAATAAAATCATCACAAACATGCCCTCGGCAGGAAAAACAGAACGCGCCTATATGGAAATACGCTTTCACTGAAGTGAAAGCGCATTCTGGGCTAAAGCAGAAGAAGAGTACGCCTTCAGAAGGTGACGATGTATTCCTGAGGAATGCGCCTCCACTTATCCAGCGTGGCAAGGCGAGGCCGGGCCTTGTGCCGCAGACACGCGGGACCCACCTCACCTCTCTCTCTCCTCCTGGCCTTCTCCTTCTTCCTCCCGATGGCACAGTGGCGAGGCGAGGCCGCCGGCCCCGATGTGGACTCCGGGCGGCTCCAGCCACCATTCTCCGTGCTTCGACCATCGGTGTGCTCGGGGAAACGAGGCGCGTCCGCCGGTGCACTGCACGGCCGTCGAGGAGCCCAGGAGTGAGCGGAGGCGTGGCCGTGGCAGAAGACATCGCCGGCCACAACTGGGCAGAGGGCTGCGGGCCTCCGGTGGTCAAGAAGAGGGGCTAGGGAGATCCGCCGGAGTGGTGTGGTTGTACTGGTCGTGGAGAGGAGGGAAAGGGTCTGGCTTGCCGGAATTGACTATGGCCGAGGCGGTTGCCGTGGCGGCCATGGGAGGCAAGGAGGAGCTCCGGGGCTCGGGGAAGTAGCGGATGGGGTCCTGGGAGGTGGTGGAGGCCGCTAGTGAAGAGAGGTGCGGCCGGGAATGCCTTAAATAGGCGAGGGGGAGGGGGTGCCACGCTGGCTGCCGTGGACGCGTGGCCGGAGCCGCGGACATGTGGGCACGCACGCGAGCTCGACGGTAGGCGACGGGGGAGGAACAGGGGATGTCACGGGGCAGTGGACGGAGCCATGGCCATGGGCAGGAAGGGATGAGCGCAATCAAAGCCATGTCGGCCACTGTTCGCCCGTGGGCGAACGGCGGCAAGCGCCAACGCGGAAGTTGCCGGAGGGGAACAGGGTTAGAGAGTTTCGTGAGGGGGCAGGGTGTCATGTGGCAACCACGGACGCGCAAACTTCTCCGGGAAGGGGCTGGCCGACGCGTCCTGATGCGCAGAGCGCACTCTCTGCAGCCAGAGCGCGTGACCAGCCATGCCAGCGTCGTAGTCACCACTAGACAAGGCAAAGAGAGGTCGCGGGAGGCAGGGAAACTGTGTCTAGTGTGAGGTCCTTCCATCCTGGAGACTATGGAAAATTAAATATCGAGAGAAGAGGCTCTGTAGCGAAGTGAGGCATTGATGAAAGTTTGTTGTAGCAAACTTGGCTGCACACTAGTGATTAACAGGGAAGAGGAAAGAGCCAAACTTGTTGTCTGTGGTGTTTATCTTAGGAAGGACTATAATCCTGGGGGTTATGAGGGGAATTGGAGCACAAAACAACATAGTTGCTTTGTAACTGCATAATTGATCCAAAAACTTGATTTTGAAGTTGCACTCTGTTGGAGTAGCCACTTGAGCTGGAATTTTGTAGATCATGATGATTTGGACATATAAAGATGCTGTAAAAATTTCATACCAAATGGACATGCCAAAATTGAACTTCCATCACAGCTATCCTCTCTGCCCAGAAATTTGAGAAAATTCTAGAGAAATATGGGCTTGATGAATTGATCCCAAATTTGATGGAGAGAGGTTTTATGGCCATTAGAATACTCTGGTAACTTTTCAGAAATAATGAAGCAATATAAAATATACTTTCTTCACATCCTGAAATTATTGACCGAAGCAAAGAATTGAAGGTGTGCTCACATAGATAGTTGGATGGGGCTAAAAATGGGAGGAGTGTGATAATATGAGCACATCAAGGCGTGTGCAAAATTTCAAATGATTTGGGTACTCCTAGCTTGTACTTTCTTCACAGTGGATTATGTTTGACAAAACTTTGAAAAATTGCTGAGGAAGATTGACTAGGCAAATGGAGCTGAATTTTGTCATGGAGCAATGATTTGGATGAGATAGCATGCCCAAAAAGTTTCGAAGCAATCAAGGAAGGATAGGTGGCACTTCCTTCACAGAAAACCACACTCGATAGAAATGAAAAATAAATATTGGGGAATTATTTTTGGGCTAGGACAGGAATGTTTGGGCATATTTGAGCAACATATGACCCAAAGAAATTATGAGAATTATTTGGGAATTTTGTGGAAGACAGAAATATAGGTTGCTTCACAACCTAGGACAGACATGACTACTCCTTTAATAGAAAAAGGAATATTCCAAGAAAAAGAATTTTGTGGTTGAGCTAGAATGGAAATGACATGGTCTTGGGAGAGATTTAAGACTCAAGAGCCACTTCAGAGAAGAGATGATGATGGTTTCTCAGGTTGCAAGTCCAGAGAACCACTCCAAAAAGAAAATCAGAGCACAAACCAAATAAATCACAAAGAAAAAGAAAGGGCCAAAAACCAGGGTGTTACATGTGCGCGGCGTGGCACCCAGTTTTTTTAATTTCGTTTTTTTCTTTTTAAAATTAATTCAGGATTTTCTAAAATGTTTGTGAATTCAAAAAATGTTATGGAAATCACAAAATGTTTGTGATTTTTTATAAACTGTTTGCACATTATAAAAAATTACGATCTTCAAAAAATGTTCATGAAAAAAATGTTTATGATTTTTAAAAAATGTTCATTATTCAAAACATATTCAGGAATTTGAAAAAAGCTTGAAATTTTAGAAAATAATCACAAAAATTCAAATAGATCAATAACGATCAAACGAATCGTCATTTACATAGAGATATTTTATGGGATCTATAGAGGTTGTTTTTATGATTTTATGTAGTCCATCGCGTGTCGGGTAAAACAGGTTTTTGTGTTCTTTTCAACGCTAAGCCCCAAAAAAGTTGACACGGCTTTCTATGGGTTAGTTTTTGTAATCTATATGAAAATAAAAAATGTCTAATTTGCCTCCATACATAGCTACTTTATTCGGGTGCCACAGTTTTACTAGTCATAGAAAACACTATTATGCTAGGTTAAGGCGAGACACATCATTCATCAGTGTAACTCAGGTGATATCCATCAATGCAGTTTGCTCAGCCAAAAAATATTCGTTCTGGTGCCTTATGCATATGTAGTGTAGATCTGATGTAAGTCTTGCTGAGTACTTTGGATGAGTACTCATGGTTTCTTTGCTACCCCTTTTTCCTTCAACCCGGATGTTCGCAACAGATGATGGTGCCGTAGATGGAGGTCCCCCCAGTGGAGCGTACTACGTGGGGATCGACGACCAGGAGTAGTCCGGAGGTCCCAGGCAGGAGGCCTCGCCTTTCGATCTAGTGGTGTTGCTTTGCTCAACCTTCTTAAGGCAAAGCTTGTCTAATTATGTCTATACTCACATAATTTTTGCTTGATGACTTATGTATTCGGGTCCTCGTGGCCCTGGCTTGTAATATAAAGACTTGTGTTTGTCATTTGTGTTGTAGAGTTGTGTTGTGATATCTTCCGACGAGTCTCTGATCTTGATTGTGCATGTTTGTGTGTATGATTAGTGCACGATTGAATGGGGGACGTCACAGAACCACCTACACTTGTGTTGAAATCAAGCGGATTCCACTCCAACCATTGATACTTGATTTCTAGCCCCCTCAAGTTGCTTTCCACTCCAATCCTTCTCCTACCACCACGCCAAATCTGTGAGAGAGTGATTGAGTGTTGATGAGACTATTTCTTGAAGCACAAGGGAAGGAGTTTGTCATCAGCAACAACATCTACTACCTTTTGGAGAGTGGTGCCTCCTAGGTTGGTTAGGTGTCACTTGGGAGCCTCCAAAGCTTGTGGAGTTGAACCAAAGAGTTTGTAAGGGCAAGGAGATCGCCTACTTATGAAGATCTACCCCGAGTGAGGCTATAGTCATTCATGGATGTAAGCCATGATGGTATAGACAAGGTTTCTTCTTTTTGGAGCCTTCGCGTGGAGCCCTACATGCACTCGCGCAGCCATTACCCTCTGTGGGTTAAATTCTCCATCAATGTGGACGTACGATAGCACCACCTATCGGAATCATCCCAAAAATCACTGTGTCTTCATTGCGTTTGATCTTCCGAACTCTACCCCTTTACTTTCTAGCACTTGCATATTTTTTACTATCTGTTGCCCATACTCTGGATATGCATGTGTAGATTGTATTGGTTTCCACTTAACTTCTGCTAAAATCTGCCTAAGTTCCAAGAAAATAAAAAACTGCACCTTTTGCCTTGTTAGTGTCTATTCACCCCCCTCTAGACATATGTACTCGATCCCATAGACCTCATCCCCATCAATCTGGATGAGGTAGAACCCATACCTTTCTTGGAGTCTTTGGAAGGAGAATTAATTATAGTAAGAGCGAGCTCATTCCCATCAAAGGGAGTTTCCCCATTAAATACCTAGGAATCCCATTGCATTACTGTAACACCCCGCATGTAACTTGCCATATTTGTAACTCCGACTCTTGCCATTTCCGGCTATGTGATATGTTTTTCCCTCCGTTGTCGGGTTTTGTTTTTTAGTTTTGTATTTTGTCATGTCATGCATTTTCATATCATGTCATCATGCGCATTACATTTGCATACGTGTTCGTCTCATGCATCCGAGCATTTTCCCCGTTGTCTGTTTTCCAATCCGGCGTTCCTATCTCCTCCGGTGCACCCCTCTTGTTTTCTTTCGTGTGCGTGTGTCAAACTTTCTCGAAATGGACCGAGGCTTGTCAAGTGGTCTTAATATACCACCCGGAGACTACCGGTCAAGTTTCGTTCCATTCGGAGGTCGTTTGGTACTCCAACGGTTAACCGGGCATCCGCAAAGTCCATTTGAGTGTCCAGCAAAAACCCCCTCTAAAACCATCCCAAAACCCACCAAACTCTCTTCCATGCTCTAGGTCGTTCGATCTCGATCGTGTGGGCGAAAACCGCACCTCATTTGGAGTCTCCTAGCTCCCTCTACCTATTTATATGTGGGCATCCCGAATTACAATCGCAGTCCAAACCCTAAAAAAATCCCTCCGCGCCGCCGGACGCGTCCGTACCCCGCCGGACACGTCCGCCGCCGCGCCCCGTCCAATCCCGTGGTGCCACGTGTCCCGCCGGCCTCTCCACCGCGCCGGCCCGCGAGCCCGCCGCGGGCCCGCCGGCCCGCATCGCCGCCGCCCGCGCAGCGCGCGCCCGCCGCCGCCGCCATCACCGCCGCCACCGAGTTGCCTGCCTCCGCCGCAACCGGCCACCGGCCGCCGCCATCGGCCGGCCCCGCCGTGCCCCGCCCGCCGGCGACCGGCCCCTCCCCGCCGCCGCGCTCCTCTCCGTCGGCCTCGCCTCCTCCTTCCCTCCGGCGAGCACCGGCAGCCCGAGCGCCGTCCAGCCCCGAGCCGGCGAGCTCCTGTAGCGAAGCCCGATCCGATCTGGTGAGGCCCCGTTGACTTCCCTCGCTCCAGTTTTTTTTTCCAAGTCTGAGAATTCTATTCGCAAGTGCTCCTGTTCCCGATGCGATAACTTTGTGCATGTAGCTCCGATTCGCGCGTATAATATGTCAAATTGTTCCACTCGTGATGCTCTTCATTTAGTTTAATTGCACCATTTTCATTAGAGGTCATCTTGATTCCCAAATCTTCATTGGAAGAGGGCTAGTTGCTGTTAATCTCTGGTTTTTGTCAGAACTTGGAGATTTGTCATTTTTGTATCATTTAATCTGTGCATCTTTTGAGCATGAGCTCTACATGTGTTTTGAAGTATGCCATGCCATCTTTCCGGTGGTATAGTCCGTGTAGTTTTGTGATCTCTGTGGTGACTAGCACAAGCATGCAAAGTAGGTCCCGTAATAATTCTGATTTCAGGGACTTGGTGATTTCTCTAAGTCTTTGTCTGCTGTAATTTTGTTGCCATGTAAACTTGATGCTACAGGGATATCCATGCATATTTTGGAGATGTTCAGTAAGGATGTTTTGTAGCTATAGTTGTAACTGATCCATTCCTGCAATTGTTTGCAATTTTAGAGTACCATAGCATGACTCAATCTTGCTCTACTTTTTCTATAAAATATTTCTGGCAGATTCTTAACATGAGATGCATTTTTGCCAAGCTTATCGTAGTTGATCCATACATGCTATGCAATTGTTCTTGCCATGGATAGCTTCATAAACATGCCATCTTGCTGTAGGTATGCTTGTTTTGTCATGCATTTCTTTGTAGTGAGTGCATCAAGCTCACAAAGAGGCCTACGTATTATTATTTCTGCCATGCTCTGTTTTCTGCTAAGTCTGAAACCTGATAACGAAACTTGCTATGTTTACATGCTTTCCATCATATCTTGTAGTCCTTTTTGGCTTATGGTCAGTAAGGGACTTTTGTCATGTGCATTTAGTAGAACACTACCATGCCTTGTTTTGCTATCTTAAGTTCCTGTAGCATGTTGTTTTCGTGCTCTGAACATTGCTACCTGATGCTGATTTCTGCCATGTCCAGTTTTTCACCAAGTCTGTGAACCTGTAATCTTTTGCACTTTTGCCATGCTTGTTTGAGCTTGATATGTTGTGAACTAGCCGTAGCTCAGTGTTCATCTTTTGTCAAGCATCTCCTGTAGATTACTGCCATGTGCTTTGGTGCTATGTTGGGGTGCTGTAGCATTGCTACTTGTTGCATTTTAGGTGCTATCTTGCTGTTTATCGCAGTTTAGTGTCATTCTTGTTTTGCTTGCCATTTGCAAACCGTGCATCCGATTCCGGTGATCTTTATATCGATTTCGACCGAAATCATCTCATCTTTCCAGTGGCATGCTTGGTTTGCCAAGTTACTGCCATGTTCATCATTTTCCTTCCGGAGCACGCATATGCATCGCAAATCATATCTTGCATATCATACATGTCTTGCATCATGTTGCTTGTGCATTTCTCGTTGTTGATTGTGGTTCTGTTTGTTTGTGTTCTTGTCTTGGGTAGATCCGGGAGACGAGTTCGTGAACGAGGAACCTATCGAGTACGCTTACGAGGATCAAGCTTTCGACAACTCTGAGAATCTTGCAGGCAAGATGACCACCCCTCGAAATCACTTCTATCTTTGCTATGCTAGTTGTTCGCTCTATTGCCATGCCCGCTACCTACCACTTGCTATATCATGTCTCCTATTTTAGCCATGTCAGCCCTAACCATCCTTTCCTAGCAAACCGTTGTTTGGCTAAGTTACCGCTTTTGCTCAGCCCCTCTTATAGCGTTGCTAGTTGCAGGTGAAGTTGAAGTTTGTTCCATGTCGGAACATGGATATGTTGGGATATCACAATATCTCTTATTTAATTAATGCATCTATATATTTTGGTAAAGGGTGGAAGGCTCGGCCTTATGCCTGGTGTTTTGTTCCACTCTTGCCGCCCTAGTTACTGTTATACCGGGATTATGTTCCTTGAGTTTGCGTTCCTTAGGCGGTCGGGTGATTTATGGGACCCCCTTGACAGTTCGCCTTGAATAAAACTCCTCCAGCAAGGCCCAACCTTGGTTTTACCATTTGCAACCTATACCTTTTCCCCCCGGGTTTTCTAGAGCCCGAGGGTCATCTTTATTTTAAACCCCTGGGCCAGTGTTCCTCTGAGTGCTGGTCCAAACTAGAGCCACTTGCAGCGCCACCTTGGGGAAACTCGAGGATTGGTTTTAGCTGTACGTAGTGTTCATCCGGTGTGCCCTGAGAACGAGATATGTGCAGCTCCTATCGGGATTTGTCGGCACATTCGGGCGGCTTTGCTGGTCTTGTTTTACCATTATCGAGATGTCTTGTAAACCGGGATTCCGAGACTGATCGGGTCTTTCCGGGAGAAGGTTTATCCTTCGTTGACCGTGAGAGCTTATGATGGGCTAAGTTGGGACACCCCTGCAGGGTATTATCTTTCGAAAGCCGTGCCCGCGGTTATGAGGCAGATGGGAATTTGTTAATGTACGGTTGTAGATAACTTGTCACTTGACCCAATTAAAATACACCAAGTGCGTGTGTAGCCGTGATGGTCTCTTCTCGGCGGAGTCCGGGAAGTGAACACGGTCTGTGTTATGTTTGACGTAAGTAGGTGTTCAGGACCTCTTCTTGGTCATTGCTAGATGACGTCCGTTCCTTTGCTTCTCTTCTCGCTCTCATTTGCGCAAGTTAGCCACCATATATGTTTTGCCGCTGCAGCTCCACCTCTTTGCACCTCTTGTCCTATAAGCTTAAATAGTCTTGATCTCGCGGGTGTGAGATTGCTGAGTCCCCGTGACTCACAGATACTTCCAAAACAGTTGCAGGTGCCGACGATGCCAGTGCAGACGATGGCGTCGATCTCAAGTGGGAGTTCGACGAGGAACGTGGCCGTTACTATGTGTCTTTTCCTGATGATCAGTAGTGGAGCCCAGTTGGGACGATCGGGGATCTAGCATTTGGGGTTATCTTATTTTCATCTGGATTTTGACCGTAGTCGGTCTATATGATTGTACTTTGGATGATGTATGAATGATATTTATGTATTGTGTGAAGTGGCGATTGTAAGGAAACTCTTTATCCCATTCTTGTTCATTACATGGGATTGTGTGAAGATGACCCTTCTTGCGACAAAACCACTATGCGGTTATGCCTCTAAGTCGTGCCCCGACACGTGGGAGATATAGCCGCATCGTGGGCGTTACAATTACGGTAAGCTTAGGAGAGACGACATCCAAACCCTTATAGATAAAATCCTAAAAAGAATAGCTAGTTGGAGAGGCAAGCTACTTTCCTATAGAGGAAGATTAATCCTGATCCGGGCACATTTAGCTAGTATCCCTATTTACCTCCTCTCCTTTTTTTAAGTTTCCTAAGTGGGTCACTCAGATGGCTCACTGCCCTTTGGAATGACTTTGAGGATCATAGAAAAATCAAGTTGGCCAATTGGAGGCTGGTCTGCTGCTACTTCTTGAGCTTGCGTTGGTTTTTTCCTTAAAGAGGAAAGGGTGATGCAGCAAAGTAGAGATAAGTATTTCTCTCAGTTAGAGAAGCAAGGTAACAATCCAGTAGGAGAAAACACATAAATCACCAATAACTGCACAAACAATCAAACACTTGCACCCAACGCGATAAAGGGGTTGTCAATCCCTTCACGGACTCGCAAAAGTGAGATATGAGAGAGATAGGTAAAACTAAATAAAAGATAACGTAAATATTTTGGGGCTTTTGGTTCATAGATCGGAAAGTAAAAGATTTAAAAATAGTAGATCGGAAACTTATATGAGGGAAAATAGACCCCGGGGCCATAGGTTTCACGAGAGGCTTCTCTCAGGATAGCAAATAATACGGTGGGTGAACAAATTACTGTTGAGCAATTGATAGAAAAGTGAAAGTCATGACGATATCTAAGGCAATGATTATGAAATATAGGCATCCTATCAGTGTCAAGTAGACCGACTCCTGCCTGCATCTACTACTATTACTCCACACATCGACCGCCTCCTGGCTGCATCTAGAGTATTAAGTTCATGAAGAATGGAGTAACGCTTTAAGTAAGATGACATGATGTAGAGGAATAAACTCAAGAAATATGATGTAAACCCCATCTTTTTATCCTCGATGGCAACAATACAATGTGCGCCTTGCTGCCCCTACTGTCACTGGAAAAGGACACTACAAGATTGAACGCAAAGCTAAGCACTTCTCCCATTGCAAGAAAAACAAATCTATTTGGCCAAACCAACCCGATAATTCGAAGAGAATTACAAAGATACCAAATCATGCATAAAAGAATTCAGAGAAGATTCAAATAATATTCATAGATAAGCTGATCATAAATCCACAATACGGATCTCGACAAACACACCGCAAAAGAAGATTGAATCGGATAGATCTCCAAGAACATCGAGGGGAACATGGTATTGATAATCAAAGAGAGAGAATAAGCCATCTAGCTACTAGCTATGGACCCGTAAGTCTGAGGTAAACTACTCACGCTTCATCGAAAGGGCAATAGAGTTGATGTAGAAGCCCTCCGTGATCGAATCCCCCTCCAGCAAGATGCCGGAAAAGGCCCCAAGATGGGATTGTGACGCCCCCGATTCAATCGTACACTAATCATACACGCAAACATGTACGATCAAGATCAGGGACTCACGGGAAGATATCACAACACAACTCTAAAAATAAATAAGTCATACAAGCATCATAATACAAGCCAGGGGCCTCGAGGGCTCGAATACAGGTGCTCGATCATAGACGAGTCAGCGGAAGCAACAATATCTGGGTACAAACATAAGTTAAACAAGTTGCCATAAGATGGCTAGCACAAACAGGGATACAGATCGAAAGAGGCGCATGCCTCCTGCCTAGGATCCTCCTAACTACTCCTGGTCGTTGGCGGCCTGAACATAGTAGTAGGCACCCTCGGTGAAGTAGGAGTCGTCGTCGACGGTGGTGTCTGGCTCCTGGGCTCCAACATCTGGTTCCGACGAACAAGAAGAATGGAAAGGGGGAAAAGAGGGAGCAAAGCAACTGTGAGTACTCATCCAAAGTACTCGGAAGCAAGGATCTACACTACATATGCAATGGTTTCAATGAACTGGGTAGTATTTGTGGACTGAACTGCAGAATGCCAGAATAAGAGGGGGATAGCTAGTCCTATCAAAGACTATGCTTCTGGCAGCCTCCATCTTGAAGCATATAGAAGAGAGTAGCTGGTAAGTTCACCAAGTATCATCGTATAGCATAATCCTACCTGGCGATCCTCTCCTTGTCGCCCTGTGAGAGAGCGATCATCGGGTTGTATCTGGCACTTGAAAGGGTGTGTTTTATTAAGTATCCGGTTCTAGTTGTCATAAGATCGAGGTACAACTCTAGGTCATCCTTTTACCGAGGGACACGGCTATTCGAATAGATAAACTTCCCTACAGGGGTGCACCACATTACCCAACACCCTCAATCCCTCTGGCCGGACACACTTTCCTGGGTCATGCCCGACCTCGGAAGATCAACATGTCGCAGCCCTACCTAGGCACAACAGAGATGTCAACACGCCGGTGTAAATCCTAAGCGCGCAGTGGTCTGGGCCGATCGCCCGTTGCACACCTGCACGTGGCGAACACGGCCGGTGAGCAGACCTAGCCCCCCTTATTCAAGAGCAGGCATTCCAGTCCAACCCGGCACGCGCCGCTCAGTCGCAGACGTCAAGAAGGCTTCGGCTGATACCACGACGTTGAGTGCCCATAACCGTTCCCGCGTAGTTGGTTTGTGCGTATAGGCCAGTGGCCAGTCTCAGATCAAATACCAAGATCTCGTTAAGCGTGTTAATTTGAAGTAAACATGGACGCCGACCAAGACTAGGCCCACCTCTCACCTAGGTGGTCTCAACCTGCCCTGTCGCTCTGCCACAAAGATCCACTCAAAGCGCCGTTGGGACAAATGTCCTTTCAGCCCCCAATCCGTGAATCACTCACGGGTACTCTACGAGCCGACAGGACTTTAGTCACCACATGTATCATATATAATATGTTTGTAAGTATATACCCGTGATCACCTCCCGAGTGATCACGGCCCGGTAGTATAGCATGGCAGACGGACAAGAATGTAGGGCCACTGATGGAATACTAGCATCCTATACTAACCATTTAGGATTGCAGGTAAAGGTAACAACAGTAGTAGCAAAGACAGGCTATGCAGCAGAATAGGATTAACCGAAAGTAGTAGCATGCTACACTACTCTAATGCAAGTAGTAGAGAGAAGGAATAGGCGATATCGGGTTGATCAAGGGGGGGCTTGCCTGGAAGTTCGGCAGAGAAGGAGGGGTCGTCAACACCGTAGTCGATAGGGGCAGTGGCGGCAGCGTCACTCTCGTAGTCTACCGGAGAGAAGAAGGGGAAGAAACAATGGATACAATGCAAACAGATGCATGAGGATGCATGACATGACATTAAACGGTGCTAGGTGTGCCCTAACGCGGTACTAGGTGCTACTGGCGAAGGGGAAAAACATCTGGGAAAGTATTCCCGGTGTTTAACATTTTCGGACAGATGAACCGGAGGTGGATTGTTGCATGTTCGCTAAGATAGGGATGTGTGGCGGACGAACGGACTGCATATGTGGATTCGTCTCGTCGTTGTGAGCAACTTTCATGTACAAAGTATTTAATTCCGAGCTACGGATTATTTTATATTAATTTTTAAAGATTTAATTCACTTTTAGAATTAACAGAATTAATTTAATTAGAAAATATAATTATGACATCAGCATGATGTCAGGGTGATGTCAGCAGTCAACCACACAGGTGACCTAGTCAAACTGACATGTGGGTCCCATTGTCATTGACTGTTTATTAACAGATTAACTAAACATAGTTAATTAGTTTAATTAGTGATTAGGTTAATCTAAACAGAATTAATTAAGTTAATTAATTAATTAATTTTTGTTTAAAATTCTTTTTTATAATGTTCCAAGGATGGGGCCTCACTAGTCATTGGCCCATAGGGCCAAACGGGTGCGGGCGAACGGGCTACGGGCGCCGGGGCGTGCTGTTGCCCGACCCGGGCGAGGGCCAAGTTGCGCAGATGGGCGCCGGTGCCGGGCGCGTGGTCGGCGGCGCGGCGAGCTGTTGCGGGCACCAGTGTCGGCGAGGGGGGCGCGGTGGTCGCCGAGGAGGGAGGCCGGGCGAGGCCAAGGTGGCTGCAGGGAGGCCAAGCGGGGCGACGCACGCGGTTGGGCGGCAGCAGTCGAGTAGCGTGCGGGCGACGGCGCCCGGCAGGGCGCTTGAGGCCCGGGGCGACTGGGAGCAGTAGCAGGGGCGGTGCGGGGGCCGCGGTGAGCGTGGGCACGGGCGAGCGTGTGCGTGCCTGCAAGGCGGGACGCGGGGTGGTGGCCGGGCGCGGCGATGCGGAGCAGCGCTGCGCGCGCATCGTCTACGCGGGGCGGAGCAGCGGGCGGCGAGGGGCGACGAGGCCGCGGCGGAGACGAGCAAGGTGAGGTGGGCGGTGCGCACGCGAGGCAAGAGGGGGCGAGCGGCGAGCGGGGCTTGGCCCGTGCATCGGCGGGGTCGGGTGTGGCAGATGGCGTCCAACAGGGGGAGAGGGGAGGCGCGGCGTCTCACCGGCTACTGCAGGGAAAAGGCAGAGGGGCTCGGGGAGGAGGACGGGGACGACGGCGGGACAGCTTCGGCGAGGTCCAGGCGGCGACGACGATCGGCGTGGCGACGTGGTTCTGACAATGGAATCCGGGGAGGCGCGGGGTCGGGCATGCGGCGAGGGGCGCCGTTGCCCCCAATCCAGATCGGGACCAAGAGGAGGGGGCACGAGGTGAGAGTGGGGGATCGGGGGAGAAGTGGGGGGGTTAGGGTTTCGGTCGGGTGGACTGGGGGTTAGTAGGCTGGGGCGCGGGGTGGGCCGGCCTGGTCGCTAGGACAACTGGGCCGTGGCCTGGAAGTGGTGGGGTTTCTTTGTTTTCTTTTCTTTTATTTTATTTTCACCTTTTTATTTATTTTCTTGTTTCTGTTTTATTTTACTTATTTAATAGTTTATAGTTTTACAAAAAGTGAAACCCACTCCTAAATTAGATTTGTAAAATCAACTATACTCACAAAAAGTTTGGGACAAAAGTAAAGTACCTTATATTCCTTATTAATTAAAATAGCGTTTAAGTTATTGTTTCAATCGTTGTTTTATTTATTTTAGCACATTCAAATACTTTTAAAAATGTTGGTTTCTCCACCATTATTACTTAGGATTTATTTGGCTCACTCCAAACACTTTAGTTTTAATATTTGAAAACTTTTATTGTTTTCTTGATTTTGAATTTGAATTTGAATCAATTTCGAACTAACGCGAGATTAGCAACAGTAATCAAGGTGACGTGGCATCATCAGTAGAGGGTTACTGTAGCTTAGTTATCCGGGAGTCACAATTCTCCTCCACTACAAGAAATCTCGTCCTGAGATTTAAGAGGGGAGTAAGGGAGAAGAATAGGTTACGAAATTCTAACGATTCTTCTTGGTCTTGGTTGCTCTTCTTCAAGAGGTCGATCCATTACATTGATGTCTTCATTCATATGCTTCAGTCATCATGATGAAGCCGGCATCCTTTTTTCGAGAACTCCATCGTACTTACGAAAGGATAAGAGGGAAAACTACAAGGACATATGTCTGCCAAGACTGATATTCGGTAATTAGCTCAGGGATTTTGGCCCAAGGTATCTTTCGAGTTGAAACTTAGGAAAACGTCAAGAGCAAAGTAAGAAGGTACAATAAGGAGCTTCAAGCGAGCAGGAAATCGTTCGAGGCCTAATCATAAGGTGAATGGGTTTCAGGGTAACGAGAATAAGTATTGCGTTTGATACCAGAATTGATGATCTCTCGGAAGGTGGCTCGTGAATTACATACGAGGCCATGCTTGAGGAACAACCTTGGGAACAGGGGGTGTACAGGAGAGTCAGGTTTCGATCCTGTGGAACTGTGGGTTATGGGCCCACCATGTGGGTTAAAAGTAGGAAGGCGGTGACGTCTTGCACGATTATGTAAGCAAGACATGTTAGAGGATAGCCTATAAGTTATGTCGGCAACAACATCGGTACCAAGCGCGAGGGATGAAGAGAACCATTTTCCTGCTCGTTGAACGAGGCAGACCAATAGGCAAGGTTCTCGTCCATAGGTAGTTACCGGAATGCTACTAACGCAATACTACGATCAGAGACCCTTCGACGAAACTGTGCGCGATGCCATAATCGCAAACGGTGGTGTAAAAAACTGTCAAAAAAGGTGCAAAATGTTTGCGATGGAGGATGCATCAAACACGGTTCAGATTTTAGTTGCATGTGCGATGCAGGGCATACGGTTCAGCTCAATTAACCGTTTGCGATGAGGAGGAACAAAAGAAATGGGCACCCAGACGAAGGTGTGTGCGATGTACAGCATACGGTTCACTCGGATGAACTATTTGTGATTAGGCAACACAAAAGAAATGGTCAGCCAGATCAAAGGTGTGTGCGATATACGGCATGCGGTTCACTCGGATGAACTGTTTGCGTTGAGACACGAGAACAGAAATGGTTCAAATGAACAAGATGTGTGTGATACGAGGCAAACAGGTCTGTAATCGGAAACGTGTGCGAACACCGATAACAACATAGACGATTACTGCTAACAAGCCGTGTGTGTTGTGAGCAAACAATTGCAGGTATACAATTGTGAGTGATTGATGAAAACATCACCGACAGGTTCCATTGTTTAGTCCGTGTGCGATGTGATTTTCTTTGTCCGCACAACATCTATGCTCTGTCTACAGAGCATCAACATATATACTTAAAAAGGCAGCATTGCATACCCAAATTAAGCATACAATTACACAAGTGAGTACACACATAACATTTCCACACACCAAAGAAATCAATTACATGCATACTAAAGTAGGAGAAACGAGGATCTAATCATCTACTTATTGTTGCGATGACGCTTGCCATTGCTCTGCTTCCGGCTGGACCCCTGGGCATTTTGGGGAAGGAGGCACTTCCTCATGTCAACGATCCACCTGTACATGTCGTAGCTCGTGTACGCCTCCTTGGCCACGTACACGACGTGAGCTTTGTCGAGTTTCTCCATCCAGGCCGAGTGCCAGGCACGCTTGTCCTTGTTGCACGAATCCTTCATGTCTCTATAGTAGGGGTCGATGATGGCCTCGGCGAGGTGAACCAGTGAGTCCTTCTCATGCTCCTTGCTGCCCCAGATCTTGTATTGGCCCTGGATGTCGACAAGATTCTGGCAGGCGATGCCCGAATTCTCGAGCGCCTTTACATAGTTGGTGATGTCCATCGTAGCAAACATGTAGTGGGGGCTGTTGACAAACCTGGCGAAACACTCGCAAGGCCTTGTGGCCAGGCAGTAGTGGTTGACGAGGACGTGGTGGCGCACGCACATCTGGGCGACGGCGACCTTGGGACGAGACCCGGCACGAGCGCGGGTGTACTCGAGGTCGAACCCAACCACCTTGTACTTCTCCGCAGCAAGCAACAGCTCCATGATGTAGATGGAGTGCTCCACCCAGACCGGGTCGTTGGTGTACACCACCGAGAGGTCCATGACCTTCTATGGGTGTCCACCACAGCACGCATGGTGAACTGCTGCTCGTCGTCGGCAGCCGCTCGGAGCGCCATTCGAGCCACGCAGGATACCCTCTAAGAATTTCTCGTGGTGGGTGTGCTTCTTGCAATGGTGGGGCGCGATCGAAAGGTTAAAGAGACACAAGGGTAGGTTAAATGGCTGCTTTAATAAATGGGGACCGGCCGGCCTGTAATCGTCACGTCTTATCACGGTGTTCATAGCGGAGGATTCCAGTGCACGCTTGACAACACTACACCACACGCGTGGGCTCGAAGAGGCGCCAAATGTATCGTCGGTGAGCCTGTTCCCGCGCTACTGCGCTGTTTACCACGCAAGCTTCCCGCCCGGCTAGTTTGGCCACGCGTCGACTATAAGAGGGACAAATCGTGGGCGTTTATTGGCAAAAAGCTTTGTAAAAACAAAGTGTGTGGAATGACTTCGGTCATAAGTTTACCCTTGGGTGATGAGGTCAAAGTTATACGGAAGGGTGATGATGGACACTGAAGTGTGATAATTAATTCTGCGCTCTACAGTGCAGACGGTGGAAGAAACCAACTGTGTGCAATAATGTCGAAGATCGCAGTCGAGTTAGCTATACAGATCATGTGCTGTGAGATCGACAAGGTAAACTGATTCGAGAATGGTTAATAAAATCTAAGACTATTGCATATTAAGGTCAAAATAGTGCTAGCTATATACGAGTCTCATACAATGCCATTTCAACGACTGTACCACAAAAGCTCGAAATGTTACAAGGTTCAAATTCCAGAGTTATATGGCTCAAATTCGAAGATTACAAGGTTCAAACTGATTAGAAATGAAATTCAGCTCATCAGCTGCAAACGCTCGCGCTGATCCGCTGAACATGGATATCAGAGAGGTCCAAATTAATATCACTGCTTCTAAGTCTGGTTTCGAAACCTCACATTTTTTGCAAAAGGGTCATCCACTAAGAAGTCATCTATGGGGTTGACACGATGACTTCCGGTTACTTGGTCATCCGAAGTTCCAAAATAAAATTCAACATTTTTGGAGCCTACTCCATTCTGCCGCATGCGCCGGCGCTGGTCAACAAACCATTCATTTTTGCGAAATAAATGTAAGGCAAACCTCATTTCCTTCAGCACCCTTGCTCTGAGAACAAAGAACATGGCGAATATAATCTCCGGTAAGGTCCCTCTGTAGGAGTTCAAAGTAATTTTTGAGAGATGCAGATATAGGCATTCGACGTGATTGTTATATTGTATCACATTATCCACCACTGGGCCTAATCTTATCTGCAAGAGAAGAAATCGTGTTAGTGCCTACATGCAGTTTTGAACATTACTACGGGCCTAGCTATTTGGTTTGCAGGATTTGTAAAATGCACTAACATGTCATCTTCGATCTGACATGATTAACATGGGCATTTGATTACATTCTAGAAAAATGTAGCCTTCTTCACAAGAGGTTGGAGTGGATGAAAAGTTTCCTAAGAAAACTAGTACAGATGAATCCAAAGGAGAAATGCTTATTGATTGTAACCATATGGATCAAGCAACCAATATGGGGGGGCATGTATGTACTGAAATCCTCCAAAAGAACCTTCAGAAATCGTAGTACATTGTCATTGTAAACTTGGAAAAAGGTGTCAAAAATTGAACTCCCTTATGGTTAACATTTAACAGGAAAGGAACATCACCTCGATATATAGCTTCTCCAGGCACGGAAAGCATATCAGGAAACTGACAACTTGCTTCAGGTTGGGGCAGATAGATTCTAGTGCCAAGACCTTCACTGTGCACAGTTTCGGGGTCAAGCTTGTCGGAATCATTTTCTGAATGACAAACGAACAAACATCTTCAAAATTGGAAATAATGTTAATTTGTAGAAGGAGAGGTAGAAGGCAGCTGTTGTACCTGAATGGGTGTGGATCCAATAACAAGTTCGGAGTATTTTTCAGACGAGTAGCCCACCACTGTCAATTTCGGCGCAGAAATGACATTGATTCTTGTTGGACCTTCTTGATCAACTACAAGTAATCTCTCAAGTGCAGGTGTATCCTCAATGACCATATCATGGTACACATCTTGTGATGTCTTCCTGCCGCACCAGCAACACACATAAATAGTCCGGAGAGTCATGGAGGTGATGTGGAAGGTACTCAACCCATTGATCGCCTGAAGACGAAGGTACTCGAGTGCAGTACAACCACGGAGCAGGCGCTCCATGTCACCCTTTGAGAGGCAGATGGCGACGAGCTCGAGATGCTTCAGTCGTGGTAGAATAAGAGCGGGCGCGTCATTAAGGGGCGGGAAATGGCAGTTCCTGAACTTGGCGACGTGCAGCGTGGGCGCGAGGCGGAGTGCGGACGTTGGCAGCGACCGCATATGCCCATCATCAAAAGTGAGCTCCTTGATCTGATCTAGGGCGGGGGATCGGAACCAGTCATCAAGCTTGGCTCGGTCCTTGCCGTTGGAACGGAACTTTCCCATTCTAAGGCCTTTGGTTGGGCCAAGGTGACTGCCGAGGATCTTGGAGAACGCATCCAAGCTTTTGCGATAGCCATGGCAGAGCTCGTGGGTGTTGATGAGTTCGAGAGGGCTGTAGTTCCATAGGGGGTGCCACCGCCGGTAAAGGAGGGTTGTCCGCGCCCCATATTTGATTGGGAGGAGGGAGATGATGACTTTCAACATATCATCGGGGAGGCTGCTGATGAAGTCTAGGCCTGCTGGAGTCGCTTGCGGTTCTAGCTCGCCCCACCTCCGCTTGTTGGCAGCCCCGTTCTCCACCTCCGGAGTCTCCTTGTCGGCGGCGCTTTATGATAGAAATGGGAGTACATGGAATATTTACTTAAAACGGGGCAATAGAAAAGTGTATTGGTAACTAGAAGTTATTAGGTAGGAATATAGTAAGAAAAGGGAATAACAATTGGTTGCTTAAATACTACACAATTCATTTGACATTGCTGGGTAAGTCAACATGCAGATAGTTGAAAAGAAAACTTACTTTGAACAAAGTCTAGATGAATGATTTTGTCGGGGAAGTTAGCATATATCTCATGACTAGGCCCTTTTATGTGCAGTGCAATTTTAGTGCCGGCTTTCAGTACATAAAACTTTGCAATTTCTTTCCAAAAGCCAGTGCCAAAATAGAAGTCACCACGTTCATCAAGTCTTACAGTAGCAACGATTGTAAATCCATGGTTTGTGTGTAGTATGACATCTTGGAGCCTTGATCTATGTAAAGGGAAAAATTGTGCACTACATAATCTGTTACATAGCAAGTGATGTTCTGCAGAAAATGGTAGTATTGTTAAAGAAAATATGGTAGCATGCAAATATGGGCCCAAATTGAAAGAACTGTACAACAGTTGAAATCGAAGGACAAAAATCTACAATTAAACAGATAGGGTAAACTTGATATCATGGAAATATGAGAGTAATCGAAAGAACAATACATCATTAATTTTCCTAATATAGAAAGAAGAGGGAAAAAATCCCCTTTGACGTATATGGTGCATGTGGCACCTTTTATCCAAATGTAGCAATATTTAGAATATGTTCAGGAAAGTATGCCATGCGAACCGATTTAGGGTGAGATTGAACATACCGCGCGCATCCTCAAGTTATCTAGTACGGAGAGATGGAATCTCTGGCGGCGGTCACAAAGTCCTGAAGTGTCGGCACACTGTACATTCTATGAATGAAAGAAAACCCTCAAATCGGATCGAATAAAAATGAATTCACGATGATTTCTGCCGGGTGATTAAAGGAGGCAGATGAACTAGGATAAGAGATGAGATAATATCTCGTTAAATTAGTTACCTTGTCGTCCATGAGAAAGAACCCTCAGTACGGTAGATTCCTAAACTGAGCGGAGCTGGGTCGACCGTGAGCAGCATCGAGAAAGTTGATGGCGATAGGCGGCGGCAAGCGGAAGTGGCGAAATGCGGTGGGCTTTGCCGGCAGCCTGGCGGCGGCGGTAGGTGTCAAGCTAAGTGTTTACCGCCGCGATAGGCGGTGCCATGGCATAGACGCGGAGGAGCTTGTGCATGTGTGGATGGGGAACGTACCTGAGGGGCCGAGGGGGTGGCGGCCGGGGTGAGGGTTTTTGTGACATGGGGATGGTGAGGGTTTTATTTTTTATTTTTTGAATTGGGTGGTGAGGGTTTTCTGTCCCACAAAGAATTTTGGGGGCGACGGTTTGCCAGAGCGAACCGTGTGTGATTGACGTAGCAGGCAAAATGAAAGTCATTGCACACGCTTCCAATTTTGGGAACTATGTGTGATTGACGTACTACCTCCGTCCTGGTTTATTGGTCCCCCGTTGTAATTTTTACCAAAAATGGCGAAATATTTAACATACTCAGACATAGATAATAAGCGTCCACGTACATAAGCATAGTTCAACCATAAGTACATAGTTCAACCGTCATTAAGCATACTCAAGCGTACATAGTTCGATCCATCCCACATCTCATCTCACATGCAGCCGGCACGATCCTGAAGCTTCTCAAAGTACTCGGCGTACGCGCCGTGCGCCACCCTGCGAGAATACTTCTGCTTGAAGGAGCCAACGGCCCGTCCTCTTGCATGCGCCAGAACACTTAGATACGCGTCATGAAGCTTCTAGTTGCAAAATGGGCATCCATAGCCGCCGTTCCAGGTCCTAATACGCCTGTTATGCATTCCCGCATAAAGCTCCCTCGGGATTTGCCTCTTCTACCTCCTCTGGCCATATTCATCCTCGCTGTCCTCATCGTCAGACAGCACCTATACAAATAGTAAAACAAATTTGGCATCAAATCAATGATTACATGCCATGAAGTAGAATTAGGAATTTATGGCTATTTATTTATACATATCCAGAGATTATGGTTCGATTTTTAAGCACACTCGACTATGTACAGACCAATCTTGAACAAAATAATGGCACAAACATATGTAGGTCATTCAAAATCAATTGTCAAGCCCTGGCTAGGAATTATTAGCACGAACAGTAATCCTAGTCAGATTACTAGGATAAATCATTTGCACAGATGAAACAACTAATGTCAGGACCCTGATCCTAAGTCACACCGATCTAGCATGTAACACATCATATCACTTTGTGGCCTCACGCACGGTATTCCCACGGGTGCCACCTTAGCTGGCCCGGGACCGTTTGTGCCTTTTGGCTCATGTATATGATAGTGTCGCTAGCATCCATATGACACAGAACCCGAGCCAACATGACTAGTCGTAAACCCAAAGTGGCACTAACTTACAGGGACAGGCATGCATGACCCAACAACGAACGTGTCGGTCATCAGCGAGTGAATCCGAGCTGTAGCAGCTAGGCTAACAGGACTCTAGAGAATCCGGGCTATAGCAGGCTAACAGGACTCCGGTAGACACTGCGTGACATTTCCCCGAAGGGACAGACACAGGAACGAAGAAGGACACATGTCGGCCAGCCTAAGTGTTCCGGAGCAGTAGCAAGCTGCCATGGCTTAGTGGAAGCACTAGGAGACATTTCCTGGTAAGAGAGGCTACCAAGGATAAACAACTAGGTTGTCAGATCCCACACATACCAAGAATTTCAAATCATACACACGATATGCTTGATATGTGCAAATACAACATGACATCACAACAAAACTCTACAACTCAAAGTATTTATTCATTAGGCTCTGAGGAGCCAGATATTACAAACATGGGTCTGAGGACCCAACATTCAAGTCATACAAGCAACAAGCACAAGCGGAAGCTTAACTTGTCTGAGTACAGACAACTACAAATGAAAAGGCTGAGAAGCCTGACTATCTACAAGACCCTGCCGAGGGAACAAGATCGTAGCTGAGGTAATAGGCTAAACAGCGAAGCCCACGCGGAACTACTAGTGAGACTGAAGTCTCTCTGCAAAAACATAAATTAAGCAAACGTGAGTACAAATGTACCCAGCAAGACTTACATCAGAACTAGCTACATATGCATCAGTATCAACAAAGGGGGGTGGTGGAGTTTAACTGCAGCAAGCTAGCTTTGACTCAGTGGCTATCCTGAACTACGTTTGCAAGTAACTCTTTTGAGGTGGCGCTCACGAGTCCACATATTCACCAATCAATACACCACTATGGATCCGCTCCCGTCTCCCTACGAGAAGGCCATCCATAGCACTCATGCTTATCTTGCGCATTTTAGAGTATCCACTTTCACTTGTCTATGAACTGTACAGGCAACCCAGAGCTCCTTTACCGCGGATGCGGCTATTCGAATAGATAATGTTAACCTTGCAGGGGTGTACTTCTTCACACACGCTCTCACCACTTATTGCCATTTACACGACATGTACTCGGCAACCTTCAAGCGGAAGCCCAGCGAGGGTGTCGGCCACGACCTGACTAACCACACAAGTCCCTAGTCCAGGTTTATCGCCTATTCAGGTTCCATCTGCAGGGAGTCCGGCCGAGGTTTCCACATACGGCCCCGAACGATGTGTGCAGGGTTCCCGGCTCACCAAACAGGCGACTTGGTACACCGGGCCACGTGCCTACCGCATCACAGCCCACCCCTCGGGTCAGTGCTGCTCATGGCCTCCAGCATACTACAAACACCAGAAACTACTTGCAACTCCCGGAGAGAAGATAGGGGCGGTTAATAAGTCGAGAGGGTCCATTGGTTTCGGGCCCAACGCGTGGTAGTAGCTGTTCATGGATCACAAACACAGAACTCAGTCCTGAGGACGGTTTCAATGAGACAACCCACCCTGTACTCCTACATGGCCTCTCACTGCTACCTTTACCAAATCGTGTTCACACACTTAGCTCACACACAGTAGGACGTGTTCATCACCATTCCAGTTGATCCCCGATGAATCAGACCCGACTCAACTCTAAGCAGTAGCAGGCATGACAAACAAGCATGAATGAGTAGGCACATCAGGGCTCAAACAACTCCTACTCATGCTAGTGGGTTTCATCTATTTACTGTGGCAATGACAGGTCATGCAGAGGAAAAGGGGTTCAACTACCGCAGCATGTAACAGATGAATCGTTGTTGTCCTAATGCAATAAAAGAGAGCAGGAGCGAGAGAGTGGGATTGTATCCGAATGAACAAGGGTGTTTTGCTTGCCTGTCACTTCTGAAGATAATATAGCTTTTCATCGCTGTCATCGATCTCATCGTCGGAACCACGTCTACTGAGAGGGGACAAATACCGACAATAGAGAAGGAACACAATCAAGGCAATGCAACAATATGATGCATGATCATGACATGGCAATATGTTGTGGTTTGAGCTAATGCAGCTAGCAATGATTTAAATGAAGTTGGTTTGAACCCAAGGTTCAAACTCAAACTCCATATGTGAAATTCAAATGCCATTTAATTGATTTGACCTGATCAGCAGGTTTAACTTGCTTTAACATGCATGAAAACAGTACCGATGGATAGATTGGATTTTTCTGATCATTTTTCATAAATAAATTATTTCATTTGGAGTTACGGTTGAATTTCTATGAATTTTAGAAGTTTTGGATATTTTCTGGAATAAATAAATCATTTCTGATTTATTTTAAATCCCAGAGAATATTTACTGCGTCAGCATGATGTCCCTGTGATGTCAGCGGGTCAACGGGGCTGGTCCAGGTCAAACCAGACCAGTGGGACCCGTGTGTTAGTGTCTTAACTAATTAACAGAGACTGTTAGTGCTAATTAACAAGTCAGCTTAATTAAACCATAGACTGGGCCCAGAAGTCAGTGACTTAGAGGGGAGTTAAACCCAGTCAACCGTGGTCAAACTCGCCGGAGTTGACCCACGGCTCGTCATCGGCGAGGCCAGAGACGGCGGAGGGCTTCGGGTTTCTTGCTCCGGCGACCAAATGGCCGACGGAGACCACCTACGTGACGCTGGCGATCCCGCGCGTCGAGTGGTGCAGTCAGTTACGCCGGGGGCGACCTATATCGATGGCGGCAAGGTCAAAGGCGGCGGCCATAGTTTGGGTCTCAGCGGTTTCGGCGTTGCGGTGCACGGCAGGAGCAACTGGAGGGGGTTTTGGGCTTCTGGCATTGCGCTGAGCACGGCTGTGCGCTCAGTTGTAGCTCTAGGTGATGGTGGCCACGGCGGCGACATGGCCGGCGGAGCCGAGCTCACGGCTCCGGTGGAATCCGCGGCTACAGGACAGGAATAAGCTCGGGAAGGAAGGGGAAAGACGCAGAAGCTCACAACGAGTTGAACGGAGGCGTCGGCGTGCTCGGGGAGGGGCTGGTGACGACGGGAGGTCGCTGGCGATCTCGATGGCCCGAGGAGGAAGAAGACGTCGGGGACGGAGCTCCGGGGCTCTTCCCATCGCGTGGCTCGGTGAAGACGGCGTATGGGTCCACGGCGGAGCTCGAGGTCATGTCGGAGAGGCGCGGAGAAGGCTGTGGTCACGGTGGTGCTCGTCGGCGGTCTCGGCGCCCACGGACAGAGAGCGGGGAGGGAGCTGAGGAGGGGAAGAGCACGGGGAAGAGAAAGAGAGGCCAGGGGAGTTTGTGTGGCGCCCTTAGACCCGTCCAGTAGCAAGCGGCAAGCAGGAGGTGGCCGGCGTGCCGCGGGCACACGCCCTCGTCCTCCTAGCAGACGAGGAAGACGACAGGGGAGGCTGCTGGGTTGGGCCAGCCAGCTGGGCCACTAGGTAAGCCAGGTTAGTTCTCCTCTCTCTGCTTTCTATTTTTCTTTTCTAATTTGTTTTTCTGTTTTGATTTAGTAATAATACTAAACCATTTTTCCAACTCCTGGAATATTTGTGGGCACCTTTTGAAATATTTACAACAACCCTCAATTGTTTCCAGAATTATTTGAGCATTTGAAACAATTATAGCATTGAAATGCCCAAATTCAAATACCTTATGATTTAATCCAAAAATCCATAAATGACCTAGAAAAGTGTTCATCAGTTTTGGCAGAGGTTCTAGACCAATTTAAAAATCATGAACTTTTCTGAAGAGCATTTTGGGTTCATTGAAAATATTTTTATTTTGATCCTAGTTGCATTTCATTTGGTGATAGGGTTTCAACATCCCCATTTCAAGTTTAACTAAAATTTAAACATGATCCAACACAAGATGTTAGCACTGGGCATTACTAGAACTAGGGATGTGACAACTCACCCCCACTAAACAAGAATCTCGTCCCGAGATCAAGACGTGAGGTAGGAAGATATAGGGGACATAAGGCTAACACAATCTTGTCGATACAATTGCCCTTCTCGAAGATGTTGATCCACTCATCATCTTAGTCTTGATGTCTTGCTCTGAGAATTCCATTCAACACGACAATGAGAAGGAAGGGAAACCCTAAAGAGTCGATCTTCTCGAAGATCGAGCAACTCACGATCAACTCACGGAATGAGACATAGAAACATCTCTCGAGCTGAGACACAACACATATCGAGAGGGATGGAAAGTAACAGATGATGAAGTTCAATTTGGTAGGCAACAATTCCACGCTTAAGTAGGATGGTGCATGGTTTCATAGTAGTGAGGAGATAATTGCCATGATCTCATAACCGGGCACCTCAGGGGAGGTGACCCATAGAATTATTCCCTTAGGTGGCAAAAAGAATTACTTTTGATGCATAGATCATTGAAATTCTCTAAACCAGCCTAAGGAAAATCACAAACGATCGTTTGTAGGAGTTTTGGAGAAATGGCATACTCGGGTTAGAGAGAGAACTAGAGTTATAAGACAACTCAGCAAACAGAAAGCACATTCCGGATGATGCCGAGGATATAACCCAGTGGCTGAGCGTCCTCTCAAGAACTCGAGCATTTCCTTACTCATCAAGGTCTTACCAACATCCGTGTCGAGGATCCAGGCAACACATCATACTACCATGATGAATAGTGATGGACAATGCAGATGCAAAGGAAGACAACACTTTCTCAAATTTGTCCTTAGCAATGCCAAGGAACAAAACCTGGATGATCGACCGAGAGACATTTAGCACTCCACTTCTAATGTTCCCCTTGATGTACTAGATATCACAATCATGCTTAAAGCATTAACATGGCCATCAAGTATAGGTCGGGCTTCGTAAGCACAAAATCCATAAGGAACAACTTCTAGAATAAGTCGCACGAGATCCTTATGGTGAAGATGGTCAAATTGCTTAATCAAGAAGCTACAATAATAGATCTTCCGGATAGGTGTGTTGGCCAGAACATTGACCTTGTCGGGACCTACATCATAGATCCTGGAAAAGTTCCAACCATCATATCGGCCTGAGATTCAGATCTGGTTGGAGATAGGATATTTCAGACTGTATGTCTGGAAAATAAAGTTTGCAACACAAACCGAAGAGATGACGTTGCGAGATTCTCAGGAAAATGAACTACGATAGCAAGCTCCAAAACATGAGTTGGTTCTGCTGCAAACCTGTGAACATGTTGTCCAAGACAAGCATGACCACGTAGTAGTCTTATAATAAAACACTACCGAGTTCAGGTGGGGAACCATCATCGAGGATATCGAAGTCCTTGCGTAAGTGTAGCTCTTAATAAGAAACTTCTTCTCCTTGAACAAATCAATCAGTGGCTTGGTGTGCTAGGAATTATATGTGGAATGGAGGTAGCTAATCTCACAAACCAAAGTATACTTCGCACATGCATGATTGACTTGGGAAGATTCCGGAGGAAGCAAAAACAAGCTTTCTCGAATTCAAGGCGGCAACTTGCATCGAATGCACATGAATTAGAGGAAGTCACTTTGTACACCAAACATATACTTCATGCACGAGGCATGAAGATAATGCTTATAAAAGTTTCCAACGCTAGCTTAATGTCCTACAAAGTCATGGAGAAGATAGGAATGTTGTCGATGGGGTCAACAACAATTCATCCTGGTTTCCATATAAATGGAATTCCACAACTATGTGAACAAGGTGATAGCATTGGTCAGACCAAAATATATAATGGTGCATGCTCGAGGATAAACCACGAGTAAGACAACATCACGAACATCGTTGGTACTGATTTGATTTGACGATAGCCCATGCTCAAATCAAAGATTGGATAAGACAATAGTGCTGGCAACTGATCACGAGGATCAATCAATGAGGATATCATCTTTCTTCAACACACACACACAAATAGATAACCCTTAGTGATGAACTAAGTCGGACAAGCTTCCATCTTCCAACTCTCCAAGTTGTTGTTTAGCTCAACCAACTAGTTCAGGGTATCCAACACAAAATCTTGGAGAAAGGCTGGTTTAGAGAGATAAACCAACTTGATCACGAGCTCAACATAACGGTCAGGGGTCAACCTGGTGATACTTCCGAGAAGATATTCGGAAAATCGCGGACCACCGATATATTACTAAGCTCGAGAACAATCTTGCTTTTCAGGGCAAGACGATATGATCAAAGGAGCGAGGGATTGATACAATCCTAACTCATTGATCGAAGAGTGCACCAGAAGTAAGGACTATGTAGCATGATCAATTGTACTATGGTGATTCAATAACCAACATGCTAAGAATGAAATTCATCGTCCATTAACTACCAAGCAACAGGGTTGCTAGGGGTATTGATTTCACACATCATGGTTCACTTGTAGGTATTCCGGTTGCAACAACACGGGACCAAGAAATGAATGATGATGGCGAGAAGTATCACTGCATCAAGAATTCATAGGAGGTGGTGCAATTCCCACAACATTCTTGATATAAAGATGGTAATACACTAGGGTAGAACAGAACAAAAGCTGGATTGGCATTTTGATCTGCGGAATACAACTACTTTGACCCAATCCTAGATATGGATGAGGTACTGGAGTATGTTTCTCCTAGTCATTCCGGAATAGAATGGCTTGGCGGAACACAAGAATAATAGGCATCGATGAACACGAATTTACGTATACTCTTGACTATCAACCAATAGAAAAAGGTCGGAATACGTCTGATGAGGGACAACTCAAGGGTCATATAACTTTCTAAGTTGTGGATGCATGGATTAGTATTTCGAACAAAACTCAACATATTTCTTCCGGATAACCCATGCAGAAAGGTAGATCTGGCAGAGTCACAATATAGGATGAAGAACTTATCAAGAGCACTCTTATTGTGATCTTTTGGTTCAGGAGAACTTCTTCAAAGGATGGTTCATGGTGTTTGGAAGAACGATACACCACGGACCACGAAGACTATCACAAAGGTTGCTAATATCCTAAGGGACGAGCAAACACTATCAACAGGAGGTAAGTAGGGTGAATCTTGGGTCAAGAACCTAGGAATAGAATACCTACTAACTAATAACATCACGGGATGCTTTCAAGAATGATGGCCAGAATCATCACACTGGGGATACAAAGCATTGCTAGATTACTGAGTGGTTCTCTAAGACGCCTACGGTCATAATAATAGCTCCAACATATATTCTGAGGCAATGGAATACCTCAACACTCTGATTAGTGTGATTAATCTGGCCCAAATGGACATCGGGAACATGGAGGAATGATTTGCAAGTGCGTCAGACTATTTAGAAACCTGGGATGACTCAGACAGCATAACGGCTGTAAATGCTCAAAATATTTGAGACATCCTGCAAACTGGTGGCATAACCACTTAACATCACAATATCAAGGTTCTGAGATCAATTGTCAACACACAGAAGTAGTAGGAACTGAACTGGGGCTTGAAACTATCAATCCTATAAGTCTACGGATTAGTAACACGTGATCCTGATAGAAAGATGAGAAGCCTAGTTCTTAGTCCCCGTAGAAAAGAAGAGGTTGACTCAGATCAGAAGGGCATAAGGTAAAGGAGTAAAAAGAGCCTTACATTCCCTTCCACAATCAATTCCCTTATATAACTAAAGCATTTCTAGACTCGACTTCGACCAGTTTGGCTTGGTAATCCTACAGACAGTCAGGCTCTGATACCAAAGCTGTCAGGACCCCGATCCTAAGTCACACCGATCTATCATGTAACACATCATATCACTTTGCGGCCTCACGCACGGTATTCCCACGGGTGCCACCTTCCCTGGCCCGGGATAGTTTGCGCCTTTTGGCTCACGTATATGATAGTGTCGCTAGCATCCATATGACAGAGTGTTGGGGAACGTAGTAATTTCAAAAAAATTCCTAAGCACACGCAAGATCATGGTGATGCATAGCAACGAGAGGGGAGAGTGTCGTCTACGTACCCTCGTAGACCGTAAGCGGAAGCATTATGACAACGTGGTTGATGTAGTCGTACGTCTTCACGATCGACCGATCCTAGTACCAAACGTACGGCACCTCCGCGATCTGCACATGTTCAGCTTGGTGACGTCCCACGAACTCACGATCCAGTAGAGCTTCGAGGGAGAGTTCGGTCAGCAGGACGGCGTGATGACGGTGTTGATGAAGCTACCGACGTAGGGCTTCGCCTAAGCACCGCTACGATATGACCGAGGTGGATTATGGTGGAGGGGGGCACCGCACACAGCTAAAAGATCAATGATCAACTTGTGTGTCTATGGGGTGCCCCTTGCCCCCGTATATAAAGGAGCAAGGGGGAAGGCCGGCCGGCCCTAGGAGGGCGTGCCAAGAGGAGGAGTCCTCCTCCTAGTGGGATTAGGACTCCCCTTTCCTAGTCCCATTAGGAGGGGGAAGGAAGGAGTGGGAGAGGGGGAAGGCAAGGGGGCGCCCCCCCCTTCCTTACCCTATTCGGACTCAAGGGGGCGCGCGTCCTGCCCTGGCCGGCCCCTCTCTCTCCACTAGGGCCCATCAAGGCCCATTAGTCCCCGGGGGGTTCAGGTAACCCCTCCGACACTCCGGTTTTCTCCGAGATCACCCGAAACCTTTCCGGTGTCCGAATATAGCCGTCCAATATATCAATCATTATGTCTCGACCATTTCGAGACTCCTCGTCATGTCCATGATCACATCCAGGACTCCGAACTATCTTCGGTACATCAAAAAACTCGTATTACCGATCATCACCGAACGTTACGCGTGCGGACCCTACGGGTTCGAGAACTATGTAGACATGACCGAGACACGTTTCCGGTCAATAACCAATAGCGGAACCTGGATGCTCATATTGGTTCCTACATATTCTACAAAGATCATTATCGGTCAAACCGCATAACAACATACATTGTTCCCTTTGTCATCGGTATGTTACTTGCCCGAGATTCGATCGTCGGTATCTCAATACCTAGTTCAATCTCGTTACCGGCAAGTCTCTTTACTCGTTCCATAATGCATCATCCCGCAACTTACTCATTAGTTACATTGCTTGCAAGGCTTATAGTGATGTGCATTACCGAGAGGGCCCAGAAATACCGCTCCGACAATCGGAGTGACAAATCCTAATCTCGATCTATGCCAACTCAACAAGTACCATCGGAGACAGCTGTAGAGCACCTTTATAATCACCCAGTTACGTTGTGACATTTGGTAGCACACAAAGTGTTCCTCCGGTATTCGGGAGTTGTATAATCTCATAGTCATAGGAAAAGTATAAGTCATGAAGAAAGCAAATAGCAATATACTAAACAATCAAATGCTAAGCTAACGAAATGGGTCAAGTCAATCACATCATTCTCTAATGATGTGATCCCGTTAATCAAGTGACAACTCATGTCTATGGCTAGGAAACTTAACCATCTTTGATTCAACGAGCTAGTCGAGTAGAGGCATACTAGTGACACTTTGTTTGTCTATGTATTAACACATGTACTAAGTTTCCAGTTAATACAATTCTAGCATGAATAATAAACATTTATCATGATATAAGGAAATATAAATAACAACTTTATTATTGCCTCTGGGGCATATTTCCTTCAGTCTTCCACTTGCACTAGAGTCAATAATCTAGATTACACAGTAATGATTCTAACACCCATGGAGTCTTGGTGCTAATCATGTTTTGCTCATGACAGAGGCTTAGTCAACGGGTCTGCAACATTCAGATCCATATGTATCTTGCAAATCTCTATGTTTCCCTCCTTGACTTGATCGCGGATGGAATTGAAGCGTCTCTTGATGTGCTTGGTTCTCTTGTGAAATCTGGATTCCTTTGTCAAGGCAATTGCACCAGTATTGTCACAAAAGATTTTCATTGGACCCGATGCACTAGGTATGACACCTAGATCGGATATGAACTCCTTCATCCAGACTCCTTCATTTGCTGCTTCCGAAGCAGCTATGTACTCCGCTTCACACGTAGATCCCGCCATGACGCTTTGCTTAGAACTGCACCAACTGACAGCTCCACCGTTCAATATAAACACGTATCCGGTTTGTGACTTAGAGTCATCCGGATCAGTGTCAAAGCTTGCATCGACGTAACCATTTACGACGAGCTCTTTGTCACCTCCATAAACGAGAAACATATCCTTAGTCCTTTTCAGGTATTTCAGAATGTTCTTGACCGCTGTCCAGTGATCCACTCCTGGATTACTTTGGTACCTCCCTGCTAAACTAATAGCAAGGCACACATCAGGTCTGGTACACAGCATTGCATACATGATAGAGCCTATGGCTGAAGCATAGGGAACACCTTTCATTTTCTCTCTATCTTCTGCAGTGGTCGGGCATTGAGTCTGACTCAACTTCACACCTTGTAACACAGGCAAGAACCCTTTCTTTGATTGATCCATTTTGAATTTCTTCAAAACTTTATCAAGGTATGTGCTTTGTGAAAGTCCAATTAAGCGTCTTGATCTATCTCTATAGATCTTGATGCCCAATATATAAGCAGCTTCACCGAGGTCTTTCATTGAAAAACTCTTATTCAAGTATCCTTTTATGCTATCCAAAAATTCTATATCATTTCCAATCAACAATATGTCATCCACATATAATATTAGAAATGCTACAGAGCTCCCAATCACTTTCTTGTAAATACAGGCTTCTCCAAAAGTCTGTATAAAACCATATGCTTTGATCACACAATCAAAACGTTTATTCCAACTCCGAGATGCTTGCACCAGTCCATAAATGGATCGCTGGAGCTTACACACTTTGTGAGTATCCTTTGGATCAATAAAACCTTCAGGTTGCATCATATACAACTCCTCTTCCAGAAATCCATTCAGGAGTGCAGTCTTTACATCCATTTGCCAAATTTCATAATCATAAAATGCGGCAATTGCTAACATGATTCGGACGGACTTAAGCATCATTACGGGTGAGAAAGTCTCATCGTAGTCAACTCCTTGAACTTGTCGAAAACCTTTCACAACAAGTCGAGCTTTGTAGACAGTAACATTAGCATCAGCGTCAGTCTTCTTCTTGAAGATCCATTTATTCTCGATGGCTTGCCGATCATCGGGCAAGTCAACCAAAGTCCATACTTTGTTCTCATACGTGGATCCCATCTCAGATTTCATGGCCTCAAGCCATTTTGCGGAATCTGGGCTCATCATCGCTTCCTCATAGTTCGTAGGTTCGTCATGGTCAAGTAACATGACCACCAGAACAGGATTACCGTACCACTCTGGTGCGGATCTTACTCTGTTGACCTACGAGGTTCTGTAGTAACTTGATCCAAAGTTACATGATAATCATCATTAGCTTCCTCACTAATTGGTGTAGGAGTCACAGGAACAGATTTCTGTGATGAACTACTTTCCAAAAAGGGAGCAGGTACAGTTACCTCATCAAGTTCTACTTTCCTCCCACTCACTTCTTTCGAGAGAAACTCCTTCTCTAGAAAGGATCCATTCATAGCAACGAATGTCTTGCCTTCGGATCTATGATAGAAGGTGTACCCAATAGTCTCCTTTGGGTATCCTATGAAGACACATTTCTCTGATTTGGGTTCGAGCTTATTAGGTTGAAGCTTTTTCACATCAGCATCGCAGCCCCAAACTTTAAGAAACGACAACTTTGGTTTCTTGCCAAACCACAGTTAAGGCATCGTCTCAACGGATTTAGATGGTGCCCTATTTAACGGGTATGCAGTCGTCTCTAAAGCATAACCCCAAAACGATAGCGGTAAATCAGTAAGAAACATCATAGATCGCACCATATCTAGTAAAGTATGATTACGACGTTCGGACACACCGTTACGTTGTGGTGTTCCGGGTGGCGTGAGTTGCGAAACTATTCCACATTGTTTCAAATGAGGACCAAACTCGTAACTCAAATATTCTCCTCCACGATCAGATCGCAAAAACTTTATTTTCTGGTTACGATGATTTTCCACTTCACTCTGAAATTCTTTGAACTTTTCAAATGTTTCAGAATTATGTCTCATCAAGTAGATATACCCATATCTGCTCAAATCATCTGTGAAGGTGAGAAAATAACAATACCCGCCGCGAGCCTCAACATTCATCGGACCACATACATCAGTATGTATGATTTCCAATAAATTTGTTTCTCGCTCCATTGTTCCGGAGAACGGCGTTTTAGTCATCTTGCCCATGAGGCATGGTTTGCAAGTACCAAGTGATTCCAAAAGTCCATCAGAATGGAGTTTCTTCATGCGCTTTACACCAATATGACCTAAACGGCAGTGCCACAAATAAGTTGCACTATCATTATCAACTCTGCATCTTTTGGCTTCAATATTATGAATATGTGAATCACTACTATGGAGATTCATCAAAAAATAGACCACTCTTTAAGGGTGCATGACCATAAAAGATATTACTCATATAAATAGAACAACCATTATTCTCAGATTTAAATGAATAACCGTCTCGCATCAAACAAGATCCAGATATAATGTTCATGCTCAACGCTGGCACCAAATAACAATTATTCAGGTCTAAAACTAATCCCGAAGGTAGATGTAGAGGTAGCGTGGCGACCGCGATCACATTGACTTTGGAACCATTTCCCACGTGCATCGTCACCTTGTCCTTAGCCAATCTCCGCTTAATCCGTAGTCCCTGTTTCGAGTTGCAGATATTATCAACAGAACCAGTATCAAATACCCAGGTGCTAATGCGAGCATTAGTAAGGTACACATCAATAACATGTATATCACATATACCTTTGTTTACCTTGCCATCCTTATTATCCGCCAAATACTTGGGGCAGTTCCGCTTCTAGTGACCAATCCCTTTGCAGTAGAAGCACTTAATCTCAGGCTTAGGTTCAGACATGGGCTTCTTCACTTGAGCAGCAACTTGCTTGCCGTTCTTCTTGAAGTTCCCCTTCCTCCCTTTACCCTTTTTCTTGAAACTGGTGGTCTTGTTGACCATCAACACTTGATGGTCCTTCTTGATTTCTACCTCCACAGCTTTTAGCATCGCGAAGAGCTCAGGAATTTCTTATCCATCCCTTGCATATTATAGTTCATCACGAAGCTCTTGTAGCTTGGTGGCAATGATTGAAGAATTCTGTCAATGACACTATCATCCGGAAGATTAACTCCCAGTTGAATCAAGTGATTGTTATACCCAGACATTTTGAGTATATGCTCACTGACATAACTACTCTCCTCCATCTTGCAGCTGTAGAACTTATTGGAGACTTCATATCTCTCAATCCGGGCATTTGCTTGAAATATTAACTTCAACTCCTGGAACATCTCATATGCTCCATGACGTTCAAAACGTCGTTGAAGTCCTGGTTCTAAGCCGTAAAGCATGGCACACTGAACTATCGAGTAGTCATCAGCTTTGCTCTGCCAGACGTTCATAGCATCTGGCGTTGCTCCTACAGCGGGTTTGGCACCTAGCGGTGCTTCCAGGAAATAATTCTTCTGTGCATCAATGAGGATAATCCTCAAGTTACGGACCCAGTCCGTGTAATTGCTACCATCATCTTTCAACTTTGCTTTCTCAAGGAACGCATTAAAACTCAACGGAACAACAGCACGGGCCATCCATCTACAACAACATAGACATGCAAGATACTATCAGGTACTAAGTTCATGATAAATTAAAGTTCAATTAATCATATTACTTAAGAACTCCCACTTAGATAGACATCCCTCTAATCATCTAAGTGATCACGTGATCCAAATCAACTAAACCATGTCCGATCACCACGTGAGATGGAGTAGTTTTAAATGGTGAACATCACTATGTTTATCATATCTACTATATGATTCACGCTAGACCTTTCGGTCTCAGTGTTCCGAGGCCATATTTGCATATGCTAGGCTCGTCAAGTTTAACCTGAGTATTCTGCGTGTGCAAAACTGGCTTCACCCGTTGTATGTGAACGTAGAGCTTATCACACCCGATCATCACGTGGTGTCTCGGCACGACGAACTTTCGCAACGGTGCATACTCAGGGAGAACACCTATACCTTGAAATTTAGTGAGAGATCATCTTATAATGCCACCGTCGATCTAAGCAAAATAAGATGCATAAAAGATAAACATCACATGCAATCAATATAAGTGATATGATATGGCCATCATAATCTTGTGCCTTTGATCTCCATCTCCAAAGCACCGTCATGAGCACCATCGTCACCGGCGCGAGACCTTGATCTGCATCGTAGCATCGTTGTCATCTCGCCAACTATTGCTTCTACGACTATCGCTACCGCTTAGTGATAAAGTAAAGCAATTACATGGCGATTGCATTTCATACAATAAAGCGACAACCATATGGCTCCTGCCAGTTGCCGATAACTTCGTTACAAGACATGATCATCTCACACAATAAAATTTAGCATCATGTCTTGACCATATCACATCATAGCATGCCCTGCAAAAACAAGTTAGACGTCCTCTACTTTGTTGTTGCAAGTTCTATGTGGATGCTACGGGCTGAGCAAGAACCGTTCTTACCTACGCATCAAAACCACAACGATATTTCGTCAAGTATGTGTTGTTTTAACCTTAACAAGGACCGGGCGTAGCCACACTCGATTCAACTAAAGTTGGAGAAACTGACACCCGCCAGCCACCTGTGTGCGAAGCACGTCGGTAGAACCAGTCTCGCGTAAGCGTATGCGTAATGTCGGTCCGGTCCGCTTCATCCAACAATACTGCCGAATCAAAGTATGACATGCTGGTAAGCAGTATGACTAGTATCGCCCACAACTCACTTGTGTTCTACTCATGCATATAACATCTACGCATAAACCTAGCTCTGATACCACTATTGCGGAACATAGTAATTTCAAAAAAATTCCTACGCACACGGAAGATCATGGTGATGCATAGCAATGAGAGGGGAGAGTGTCATCTATGTACCCTCGTAGACCATAAGCGGAAGTGTTATGACAACGCGGTTGATCTAGTCGTACGTCTTCATGATCGAACGATCCTAGTTCCGAACGTACGGCACCTCCGCGATCTGCACACGTTCAGCTCGGTGACGTCCCATGAACTCACAATCCAGTAGAGCTTCGAGGGAGAGTTCCTTCAGCACGACGGCGTGATGACGGTGTTGATGAAGCTACCGACGCAGGGCTACGCCTAAGCACCGCTAGGATATGACCGAGGTGGATTATGGTGGAGGGGGCACCGCACACGGCTAAAAGATCAATGATCAACTTGTGTGTCTATGGGGTGCCCCCTACCCCCGTATATAAAGGAGCAAGGGGGGAGGCCAGCCGGCCCTAGGAGGGCGCGCCAAGAGGAGTAGTCCTCCTCCTAGTGGGAGTAGGACTCCCCTTTCCTAGTCCCACTAGGAGGGGGAAGGAAGGAGTGGGAGAGGGGGAAGGCAAGGGGGCCCCGCCCCCCCTTCCTTGTCCTATTCGGACTGAAGGGGAGGGGTGTGCGCCTGCCCTGGCCGGCCCCTCTCTCTCCACTAGGGCGCATCAACGCCCATTAGTCCCCGGGCGATTCTGGTAACCCCTCCGGCACTCCAGTTTTCTCCGAGATCACCCGAAACCTTTCCGGTGTCCGAATATAGCCGTCCAATATATCAATCTTTATGTCTCGACCATATCGAGACTCCTCGTCATGTCCGTGATCACATCCGGGACTCCGAACTATCTTCGGTACATCAAAACACATAAACTCATATTACCGATCGTCACTGAATGTTAAGCGTGCGGACCCTACGGGTTCGAGAAGTATGTAGACATGACCGAGACACGTTTCCTACATATTCTACGAAGATCATTATCGGTCAAACCGCATAACAACATACGTTTTTCCCTTTGTCATCGGTATGTTACTTGCCCGAGATTCGATCGTCGGTATCTCAATACCTAGTTCAATCTCGTTACCGGCAAGTCTCTTTACTCGTTCACAAATGCATCATCCCGCAACTAACTCATTAGTTACATTGCTTGCAAGGATTATAGTAATGTGCATTACCGAGAGGGCCCAGAGACACCTCTCCGACAATCGGAGTGACAAATCCTAATCTCGATCTATGCCAACTCAAAAAGTACCATCGAAAACACCTGTAGAGCACCTTTATAATCACCCAGTTACGTTGTGACGTTTGGTAGCGCACAAAGTGTTCCTCCGATATTCGGGAGTTGTATAATCTCATAGTCATAGGAACATGTATAAGTCATGAAGAAAGCAAATAGCAATATACTAAACGATCAAATGCTAAGCTAACAAAATGGGTCAAGTCAATCACATCATTCTCTAATGATGTGATCCCGTTAATCAAATGACAACTCATGTCTATGGCTAGGAAACTTAACCATCTTTGATTCAACAAGCTAGTCAAGTAGAGGCATACTAGTGACACTTTGTTTGTCTATGTATTCGCACATGTACTAAGTTTCCGGTTAATACAATTCTAGCATGAATAATAAAAATTTATCATGATATAAGGAAATATCAATAACAAGTTTATTATTGCCTCTAGGGCATATTTCCTTCACAGAGAACCCGAGCCGACATGACTAGTCGTAAACCCAAGGTGGCACTAACTTACAGGGATAGGCATGCATGACCCAGCTACGAATGAGTCGGTCATCAGCGAGTGAATCCGGGCTGTAGCAGCTGGGCTAACAGGACTCCGGAGAATCTGGGCTGTAGCAGGCTAATAGGACTCCGGTAGACACCGTGTGACATTTCCCCGAAGGGACAGACACAGGAACGAAGAAGGAAACATGCCGGCCAGCCTAAGTGTTCCGGAGCAGTAGCAAGCTACTATGGCTCAGTGGAAGCACTGGGAGACATTTCCCGGTAAGAGTGGCTACCAAGGATAAACAACTAGGTTGCCGGATCCCACACATACCAAGCATTTCAAATCATACACACAATATGCTCGATATGTGCAAATACAACATGGCATCACAACAAAACTCTACAACTCAAAGTATTTATTCATTAGGCTCTGAGGAGCCAGATATTACAAACGTGGGTCTGAGGACCTAGCATTCAAGTCATAGAAGCAACAAGCACAAGCGGAAGCTTTTTAACTTGTCTGAGTACAGACAACTACAAATGAAAAGGCTGAGAAGCCTGACTATCTACAAGACCCTGCAAAGGGCACAAGATTGTAGCTGAGGTAACAGGCTAAATGTCGAAGCCCACGCGGAACTACTAGTGAGACTTAAGTCTCTCTGCAAAAACATAAATTAAGCAAACGTGAGTACAAATGTACCCATGAAGACTTACATCAAAACTAGCTACATATGCATCAGTATCAACAAAGGGGTGGTGGAGTTTAACTGCATCAACCCAGCTTTGACTCAGTGGTTATCCTGAACTACGTTTGCAAGTAACTCTTTTGAGGTGGCGCACACGAGTCCACATATTCACCAATCAATACACCACTATGGATCCGCTCCCGTCTCCCTACGAGAAGGCCATCCATAGCACTCATGCTTATCTTGCGTATTTTAGAGTATCCACTTTCACTTGTCTCTGAACTGTACAGGCAACCCAGAGCTCCTTTACCGCAGACGCGGCTATTCGAATAGATAATGTTAACCCTGCAGGGGTGTACTTCTTCACACACGCTCTCACCACTTATCGCCGTTTACACGGCATGTACTCAGCAACCTTCAAGCGGAAGCCCAGCGAGGGTGTCGGCCATGACCTGACTAACCACACAAGTCCCTAGTCCAGGTTTATCGCCTATTCAGGTTCCATCCGCAGGGAGTCTGGCCGAGGTTTCCACATACGGCCCCGAACGATGTGTGCAGGGTTCCCCGTTCATCAAACGGGTGACACGGTACACCGGGCCACGTGCCTACCGCATCACAGCCCACCCCTCGGGTCAGTGCTGCGCATGGCCTCTAGCATACTACAAACACCAGAAACTACTTGCAACTTCCGGACAGAGGACAGGGGCGGTTAATAAGTCGAGAGGGTCCATTGGTTTCGGGCCCAACGTATGGTAGTAGCTGTTCATGGATCACAAACACAGAACTCAGTACTTGAGGACGGTTTCAATGAGACAACCCACCATGTACTCCTACATGGCCTCTCACCGGTACCTTTACCAAATCGTGTTCACACATAGTAGGACATGTTCATCACCATTCCAATTCATCGACGATGAATCAGACCTGACTCAACTCTAAGCAGTAGCAGGCATGACAAACAAGCATGAATGAGTAGGCACATCAGGGCTCAAACAACTCCTACTCATGCTAGTGGGTTTCATCTATTTACTGTGGCAATGACAGGTCATGCAGAGGAAAAGGGGTTCAACTATCGCAGCATGTAACAGATGAATCATTGTTGTCCTAATGCAATAAAAGAGAGCAGGAGCGAGAGAGTGGGATTGTATCAGAATGAACAAGGGGGTTATGCTTGCCTGTCACTTCTGAAGATAATATAGCTCTTCGTCGGTGTCATCGATCTCATCGTCGGAACCACGTCTACTGAGAGGGGACAAATACCAGCAACAGAGAAGGAACACAATCAATGCAATGCAACAATATGATGCATGATCATGACATGGCAATATGATGTGGTTTGAGCTAATGCAGCTAGCAATGATTTAAATGAAGTTGGTTTGAACCCAAGGTTCAAACTCAAACTCCATATGTGAAATTCAAATGCCATTTAATTGATTTGACCCGATCAGCAGGTTTAACTTGCTTTAACATGCATGAAACAGTACCAATGGATAGATTGGATTTTTCTGATCATTTTTCATAAATAAATTATTTCATTTGGAGTTACGGTTGAATTTCTATGAATTTTAGAAGTTTTGGATATTTTCTGAAATAAATAAATCATTTCTGATTTATTTTAAATCCCAGAGAATATTTATTGCGTCAGCATGACATCACTATGATGTCAGCGGGTCAACGGGGCCGGTCCAGGTCAAACCTGACCAGTGGGACCCGCATGTTAGTGTCTTAACTAATTAACAAAGATTGTTAGTGCTTATTAACAAATCAGCTTAATAAAACCATAGGCTGGGCCCAGAAGTCAGTGACTCAGAGGGGAGTCAAACCCAGTCAACCATGGTCAAACTCGCCGAAGTTGACCCACGGCTCGTCGCCGGCGAGGCCAGAGACGGCGGAGGGCTTCGGGTTTCTTGCTCCGGCGACCAAATGGCCGGCGGAGACCACCTACGTGACGCTGGCGATCCCGCGCGTCGAGTGGTGCAGTCAGTTACGCCGGGGGCGACCTATATCGACAGCGGCGAGCTCAAAGGCGGCGGCCAGAGTTCGGGTCTCAGCGGTTTCGGCATTGCGGTGCACGGCAGGAGCAACTGGAGGGGGTTTTGGGCTTCTGGCATTGCACTGAGCACGGCTGTGCGCTCGGTTGTAGCTCTAGGTGACGGTGGCCACAGAGGCGACATGGCGGCAGAGGCGAGCTCGCGGCTCCGGTGGAATCGGTGACTACAGGACATGAATGAGCTCGGGAAGGAAGGGGAAAGACGCAGAAGCTCACAGCGAGTTGAACGGAGGCGTCGGCGTGCTCGGGGAGGGGCTGGTGACGATGGGAGGTCGTCGGCGATCTCGGTGGCCCGAGGAGGAAGAAGACGTCGGGGATGGCGCTCCGGGTCTCTTCCTGTCGGCGTTCTGGGAACGGGGGTCCCCAGACTTGCCTGTTTGCGGCCCACGACGTGGCTCTGCGTGTGGGCCCATACGGCCCATCTTCATCAACATGGAGTTCAAGACCCTCGCGAGGGGCCAAGCCTCGCGAGGTGGATGACACAAGGCCTCCTCAGGAGCGGCCTCACCAGGTTGGCTCGCGAGGGGCGGAGAGATCAAGGCAAGGCAAACCTCGCGAGGTTCTCGTGACGTGAGCCATGACGATCAAGATCTGGCGGGCGCCAGCGCGCACAGTGTCCTTGTTTCCTCTTCGGTGCAAAGGGGGCAAGAGCAGGCGCGGAGTACCGAGGCGTCAAGCAAAGGTTTCCATATCGGTGCAACGAGACCAAGACCAGCAGGACGGCAAGAAGGAGGTCACCATGGAGCCCAAGGCGGCGTCACCACAAGAGCCTTTTGCAGGCGAAGACCGCTTTTGTCAGGATAAGCTATACTAGCTGTCCCCTTTCAAATTGGCCGTTGTTGGCTCCCTTCCTGCTGAATATTTGTGAAGAGGACCAGGGCCTATATAAGTAGAACTAGCCACCACCGTAGGGGGCATCTCATCTCATCTTGAGTAATCCTCACCCACAGAGAGAAATCCTCACCCACACACAGAGCGCAAGAACACCTCAACCTCAGGAGGCTGTTCTTCCCTTTGTAAATGTTCATCATCAGCCCAAGAGGCAATCCACCACCACACACTGTAGTAGGGTATTACACCACGACAGTGGCCCGAACTAGTATAAACCATGTGTCCCTTGTGTTGCTAGTTCGTCGAGTTCGTCCGTGAGATCTTAGAGAGCTAGGGCATGGATAGGTAGGGGGAGAACTTCCTGCGCACCCCAGAGTTCGAACCTTAAAGGTTTTGGCGGAACCCGTGATCCAACATTTGGCGTGCTAGGTAGGGGTGCGCCGGAGTCTCTTCCCCACTAGTCCATCCGCCGACGCTCCACGGTTCCGATGTTCGGCGACCCAAGCGCTGACGCCGACCGCTGGGCAGCCTGGCCCGCCCGGGCGGCGCCGCCTGCCCAGGAAGATCTCAACCCCATGCTCCAGGCGGCATGGGCACCACCTAACGCTGCTGGGCGCGGGCGGTGCAGCCAGGCGCCGTCCGCCCTTACTCCACGACAAGCGCGAGCTGCTGCAAGGGCCGCAAGCCATGCCGCGGCAACGGCGCCACACACCCGGCGGGAGCAGGCGAACATGCGGGCTGCATTCACAGTGGCACGGGAGTTGCTGCGGTGCCGAATGATGGAGAGCGGCCGGGATGCACTGCTGGAACGCGTCGTCGAGCTACTGGATGCAGCGGCCACGGGAGCGTCGCCCTTCTGCTATTAGCTCACGCCTCAGGCGGCGCCCGGGTCCCACGACGGGCCTCGCCACGCCCGCGTGCTCCCGGGCGCACCCGAGGGCCTCGTCGACATCAACATGACCCACGGTGGATGGCGCCCTGCCGCGCCCGCACCACCCCAGGTGGGCGCGGGCACGAGCGTTGCCGCATACGGCCCCGTCGGAGCACTGCCCTGTCAACCTCAGGACGGCATGACAGGCCGAGCAACATGGAGCGTGGGGCACTTCGGCGAGGTCTTCGGGGCAGCGGCCTAGGAGGCCTACGTGCCCCGCATGATGGACCAGGAGTACACGCCAGAGAACGACCCCAGCTCGTTCCTCGGGCCAGGTTGGAGGAGGAGACGTTAGGAGCGGAAGCCTTCCAGGAGCCGCCAGAGAGCCCCACCAACCGCGCCGTTGACAACAGATACAGGGTACCACTAATTCCTTAGGGGCAAGCTTACGCTAACCATGAGTCACAGGTGAACTAGGTCACAGCACCACGCGATGCTTCCGGCATGGCGATGTCCGCCCCATCAGGAGAGGCTCACTTGGGGCTGCGCGGGAGAAGCCAGGAGCAAGGCCCCTCCCGCGTCGCGTGGAGCAAGGTGTTACCCGGAGGTAGGCCCTCTGTCGGGGAGGCGCCGGCGAGCCCTACCCCGGCAGAGGACCCGTGGTCGCCAAGGGCACCGCTGGCGTCCCCTTTGCCCCTTTGGCGGTGTCCTGGTTTCCGGTCGCCCCCTACGGTGACCGAGGGAGGCGCAAGGCGGGGCCCTCGTCTGGCGATATGAAGTAAGGCTCACGCCTGTGAAGATCTCCGCCCGTGACACTCTCACGTAATAATGAGCGGGGTTGTACACGCCCCAGAGTCTCAGGAGTGCCGCCCTCGGGCCTCGGGGGCTCCCTCCCACGTCCTAGTGGCAACACTTAGCTCCGCGCTGGTGAGAAGACTCGAAGACAAGAAGACTAGACTAGGTGCCGGACGCGGCCATTTGCTTTGGATCCCTTTTCTGTAGCCTTGCCTTCTGGATTTGGATTTAAGCCGAAGTTGAATTCTTATTGATGCGCGCGGGGGGGGTGCCTTTTCTCGTTCAAGCGATTTCTTGCTATCTGGTTCTTGCCTTATTCTGAAGCTCGCGCTCGCTGCCTTCCCCTCGCGGGCCCCTTTCGAGCGGGGCTGGGCGCGGCACACGCACCATGCGCCGCGATCGGCACTTGATCCTCGCGAGGCCCTCTCGAGCGGATCAGCAGACCCTTCGGGAGCTCCACGGGAACTCACGACCTTACGATCCAGTTCGGAGCCCGCCTCAGCTAAGGTAAGCCGCAACAGCAAAACTTGCCAATAGAATCATGGATCCACAAAGGCGCACACTCGGCTTAGCATGGAAGAATAAAAACTGTGACTTGTTTACATGAGGGTCTCCCCCTCTCAAAATGCTCTCACGATCTTTAGGGGCCACACCCAAGTTTTTGCATACAGGGCAAAACAGTAGGGGAACATGGGATCAGCCAGATATGTCGCTCGTCATGTCTCCCACGTCGTCTTCAGATGCACCATTGGCGTTGTTGTCGCCATCGCTGGCGTCGCCTCCACCTTTGCCCGGCATCGCCGCCGTCAACCACGTCTCCTTCGTCTGCCGTGACTACCACTACGTCGTCCTCAGAAGCGAAGGCCCCAACCAGCGCATCCACGTTGTCCTCCACCCACCGCGCCAGGTCTCTCCGGATGGCCGCAGGTACGGGGGCAATGGTGGCATCGAAGTCGAAGTCAGGGAAGGTGTTCTGAAGATGGCTGAAGATGCAGGAGAACGCGCGCCCAAGCAGGCCCCGGCTCCTCTCTTCCATGAGCTGGCGGTCTCTATCGGATCGAGCTTCAAGACACGTCACCACGTCAGAGAAGAAGCGAAGATGGCTGGCGTAGTTGTCCGTATGGGGATGAGGGGCATTCTTGTCGTAGATATGGCCCAGCGCGGTGTTAGCCCTGTTCCTGAGAACCTGGAGCATGGGGGCGTGCTCGCGCTCCAATGTCCGCCGCTGAAGCAGTTCCTCCCTGTTCTGCTGCGCAACGGCCTCGGCGTCATCAACCCGTTTATGAAGAGAGAGCAGCTCGGCACAGGCGGAGGCCAACTCCGCCTGCGCCGTGACCAGGGCGGCCGCTGTGGCCTCCTCGCGCCTCTCTACCTCAGATAGCCTGGGCCTAAGGGCAGCGGCCCTACCTGCAGCCTCCGTCTTCGCAAGCTGTAGCTTCAGATCATGCCAACCCTCAAGACCCGCGCAAACCTCGGCCACCCGGCGATCGACCTCCTCCTGAGCTTTGGCCTCGCGTGCACCAACGGCATCTTTCGCTTGGGCAACCTGACGCTCCCTCGTCTCCAACCGCTCAAGCTCGAGGCTACGCTCCACGGCTTCCAGAGCCAACGCCTCCTCGCGCCTCCGGACCTCTTCTTCCTCGGCGGGCGTCCCCCTCAGCGACGCAAGGGCGGCTTTGCACGCCTCCACCTGCTGCTCCAGGGACGCACTCCAGGCCTGGAGCTCCCACGCGCGCTTCTCCGCAGCTTCGCAATGGCGGTCAGCCTCGCGAGCCTCCTCCAAAGCTCGAGAGCAAGCCTCATGAGAAACCTTGAGGGACGCCTTGGCCTTCGCAATGTCAAGATTGCGCTGGTGGCGGCCAAGATTAATAGCCACCCTCAGCTTACGCCGCTCCTCCGCCAGCCGAAGACCCTCAGCCTTGAGGCGCGCGTCGATGTCCGCGAGTTCACCACCAAGTCGGTTCATCGCGCTCATCGCCTCCTGGAAGAGCTCATGGCGAACGACGCTTCGTTCGTGCTCAACTCAAGCGCACGGCCCAGCTCGTCCTCCACCACAGGGGCTGCAGGTGGGACGTGAAGCGACGCACCCCCTCTCAGCAGGGGGCTGGTGCTACTTCAGGCGCCAGCCAGGCCTCGCGAGGGGCCCTAGCCAGTCGGGGCCCGCTGCTTGAAGAGGAGCCAAAGACCGAAGCCAACCAGCTGTTGTCCATGACCAGAGGAGGGGCCATGGGCATGCTCGCCAAGCTCCAAGCCAGGCCGTGGAGGAAGGACGACGAGACCGCAGATTCAAACCACCGTGGAGGCGAGCGCGCCTCTCCAACTGACCCTGCTCCGGGGACGGCATGCAGGCTCGGGGCGCTCAGGGCCAGTGGGGGAGTCGAGGAAAGAGGAGGTTGCTTCTCAGGGGACACAGCGGCCTTGATGGAAGGGACCCTGGAGAGCTAACGTCAGGAAGGGAAGCAGCACTCAAGAAATCACAAAGATACAGTACTTACTCGTCGATGGCGATGTACCTCCTCCGCTTCAACGGCCCGAAGATACCACTGCTGCTCGGGGATCCTTTCCTCTTTCAGAGCTCCTCGAAATCCATGCAAAGCGGACCGAATCGCTGGACGTGGCAGCCGGGTAAGCGCTCGGAGGGACAGCTTCAGGAGCGCCGAGCTGAGGAGAGCAATCGGGTGCCGTTTGACCGCAACCCCCCGAGGCCTCCGGAGCTTCGGCCTCGGGAGCCGCGTGCTGCATCGCCTCGCAACCGACGCCCTAGGGGAGGAATCATGAGCTCCCGAGGACGACGCCCCAACATCCCCAGGCGGCATTTGCACCTCAGCACTCAGGCCACCAGCCTCTGGCGGAGCTTGCCCCCCTGCATCCACACCCGGGGCGAGCTCGGCTCCAGTGGCGAAGAAGGGAACCACATCGACGGGGTTCTCGCGGGGCCCCACCAGGTCATCCGGGCGCATCCCCCACTCATCAAAGGAAGGCATGTGCTCTAAAATTCTACCTTGTTCGTGCAACGGTACAGCAAACAGCTCTTCCCAAGCATGTCATCCGGCGAAGGAACACCCATCAGGACCTCGAGCACTATTTGCCGCGTCTCAAGAGGGAGCCCGGACTCCTGAAGCCTCATATGGTCCTGACTGCTGAGCAAAGCCCACATCGGGCGAAAATGGCGCTGAAGCGGAGCGACACGATGCCTGACGAGCTCCTTCACCACCATAGGCGCAGTCACGCCGCGGTCCTTCAACCTCCTCAGCCTGAGCCCGACGGGGACAAGACAGGAGCTCACGAGCCTCTCGTGGCCCCAACCGGAGTTGGGAATGGCAGGTGCTGACGGAGAATGGAGCAGAGGGCTGAGCACCCCAGCATCGACAAATACCCACCGTGTCCACAACTTGCTCGTGGATGGAGGAAGCTCGAAGTCGATCCCTGCGCCGGCCGTCGCAGCCACAGCCTGGAAGCTCACGCACCCCGAGCTTTGCCGAGGATCCATCAGATGCAATGAGAAGAAATGACGGAGATGTAGGGGAACGTAGTAATTTCAAAAAATTCTACGCACACGCAAGATCATGGTGATGCATAGCAACGAGAGGGGAGAGTGTTGTCCACGTACCCTCATAGACCGAAAGCGGAAGCGTTAACACAACGCGGTTGATGTAGTCGTACGTCTTCACGATCCGACCGATCAAGTACCGAACGCACGGCACCGCCGAGTTCAGCACACTTTCAGCTCGATGACGTCCCTCGAACTCCGATCCAGCCGAGTGTTGAGGGAGAGTTTCGTCAGCACGATGGCGTGGTGACAATGTTGATGTTCTACCGACGCGGGGCTTCGCCTAAGCACCGCTACGATATTATCGAGGTGTAATATGGTGGAGGGGGGCACCGCACACGGCTAAGAGATCAATGATCATTTGTGTGTCTAGAGGTGCCCCCTGCCCCCGTATATAAAGGAGCAAGGGGGGTTCGGCCGGCCAAGGGGAGAGGCGCGCCAGGAGGAGTCCTACTCCTACCGGGAGTAGGACTCCCCCCTTTTCCATGTTGGACTAGGAGAGAGGGGGGGAAGAGGTGGAGGGGAGGAAGGAAAGGGGGGCGCCGCCCCCCTCTCCTTATCCTATTCGGATTGGGGGGGGGGAGGGGCGTGCGGCCCTGCCCTGGCCTCCTCTCCTCTCTTCCACCTAGGCCCACTAAGGCCCATTAAGTTACCATGGGGTTCCGGTAACCTCCCGGTACTCCGAAAAAATCCCGATTTCACCCGGAACACTTCCGATGTCCAAACATAGGCTTCCAATATATCAATCTTTATGTCTCGACCAATTCGAGACTCCTCGTCATGTCCGTGATCACATCCGGGACTCCGAACAACCTTCGGTACATCAAAACATATAAACTCATAATATAACTGTCATCGTAACGTTAAGCGTGTGGACCCTTTGGGTTCGAGAACTATGTAGACATGACCGAGACACCTCTCCGGTCAATAACCAATAGCGGAACCTGGATGCTCATATTGGCTCCCACATATTCTACGAAGATCTTTATCGGTCAAACCGCATAACAACATACGTTGTTCCCTTTGTCATCGGTATGTTACTTGCCCGAGATTCGATCGTCGGTATCTCAATACCTAGTTCAATCTCGTTACCGGCAAGTCTCTTTACTCGTTCCGTAATACATCATCCCCGCAACTAACTCATTAGTTACAATGCTTGCAAGGCTTATAGTGATGTGCATTACCGAGTGGGCCCAGAGATACCTCTCCGACAATCGGAGTGACAAATCCTAATCTCGAAATACGCCAACCCAGCAAGTACCTTTGGAGACACCTGTAGAGCACCTTTATAATCACCCAGTTACGTTGTGACGTTTGGTAGCACACAAAGTGTTCCTCCGGTAAACGGGAGTTGCATAATCTCATAGTCATAGGAACATGTATAAGTCATGAAGAAAGCAATAGCAACATACTAAACGATCGAGTGCTAAGCTAACGGAATGGGTCAAGTCAATCACATCATTCTCCTAATGATGTGATCTCGTTAATCAAATGACAACCCATGTCAATGGCTAGGAAACTTAACCATCTTTGATCAATGAGCTAGTCAAGTAGAGGCATACTAGTGACACTCTGTTTGTCTATGTATTCACACATGTATTATGTTTCCGGTTAATACAATTCTAGCATGAATAATAAACATTTATCATGATATAAGGAAATAAATAATAACTTTATTATTGCCTTTAGGGCATATTTCCTTCAGTCTCCCACTTGCACTAGAGTCAATAATCTAGTTCACATCGCCATGTGATTTAACATCAATAATTCACATCACCATGTGATTAACACCCATAGTTCACATTGTCATGTGACCAACACGAAAAGGGTTTACTAGAGTCAATAATCTAGTTCACATCGCTATGTGATTAACACCCAAAGAGTACTAAGGTGTGATCATGTTTTGATTGTGAGATAATTTTAGTCAACGGGTCTATCACATTCAGATCCGTAAGTATTTTGCAAATTTCTATGTCTACAATGCTCTGCACGGAGCTACTCTAGCTAATTGCTCCCACTTTCAATATGTATCTAGACTGAGACTTAGAGTCATCTAGATTAGTGTCAAAACTTGCATCGACGTAACCCTTCACGATGAACCTTTTGTCACTTCCATAATCGAGAAACATATCCTTATTCCACCAAGGATAATTTTGACCGCTGTCCAGTGATCTACTCCTAGATCACTATTGTACTCTCTTGCCAAAATCAGTGTAGGGTATAAAATAGATCTAGTACACAGCATGGCATACTTTATAGAACCTATGGCCAAGGCATAGGGAATGACTTTCATTCTCTTTCTATCTTCTGCCGTGGTCGGGCTTTGAGTCTTACTCAATTTCACACCTTGTAACACAGGCAAGAACTCTTTCTTTGACTGTTCTATTTTGAACTACTTCAAAATCTTGTTAAGGTATGTACTCATTGAAAAAACTTATCAAGCGTCTTGATCTATCTCTATAGATCTTGATGCTCAATATGTAAGCAGCTTCACCGAGGTCTTTCTTTGAAAAACTCATTTCAAACACTCCTTTATGCTTTGTAGAATAATTCTACATTATTTCCGATCAACAATATGTCATTCACATATACTTATCAGAAATGCTGTAGTGCCCCCACTCACTTTCTTGTAAATACAGGCTTCACCGCAAGTCTGTATAAAACTATATCCTTTGATCAACTTATCAAAGCGTATATTCCAACTCCGAGATGCTTGCACCAGTCCATAGATGGATCGCTGGAGCTTGCATATTTTGTTAGCACTTTCAGGATTGGCAAAACCTCCTGGTTGCATCATATACAACTCTTCTTTAATAAATCTATTAAGGAATGCAGTTTTGTTTATCCATTTGCCATATTTCACAAAATGCGGCAATTGCTAACGTGATTCAGACAGACTTAAGCATAGATACGAGTGAGAAACTCTCATTGTAGTCAACACCTTGAACTTGTCGAAAACCTTTTTGCGACAATTCTAGCTTTGTAGACAGTAACACTACTATCACTGTCTGTCTTCCTCTTGAAGATCCATTTAATCTCAATGGCTCGCCGATCATTGGGCAAGTCAATCAAAGTCCATACTTTGTTCTCATATATGGATCTCATCTCAGATTTCATGGCCTCAAGCCATTTTGCGGAATCTGGGCTCACCATCGCTTCTTCATAGTTCGTAGGTTCGTCATGGTCTAGTAACATAACCTCCAGAACAGGATTACCGTACCACTCTGGTGTGGATCTCACTCTGGTTTACCTACGAGGTTTGGTAGTAACTTGATCTGAAGTTACATGATCATCATCATTAACTTCCTCACTAATTGGTGTAGGTGTCACAGGAACAGATTTCTGTGATGAACTACTTTCCAATAAGGGAGCAGGTACAGTTACCTCATCAAGTTCTACTTTCCTCCCACTCACTTCTTTCGAGAGAAACTCCTTCTCTAGAAAGGATCCATTCTTAGCAATGAATGTCTTGCCTTCGGATCTGTGATAGAAGGTGTACCCAACAGTCTCCTTTGGGTATCCTATGAATACACATTTCTCCGATTTAGGTACGAGCTTATCAGGTTGAAGTTTCTTCACATAAGCATCGCAACCCCAAACTTTAAGAAACGACAACTTTGGTTTCTTGCCAAACCATAGTTCATAAGGCGTCGTCTCAACGGATTTTGATGGTGCCCTATTTAGAGTGAATGCAGCCGTCTCTAAAGCATAACCCCAAAACGATAGTGGTAGATCGGTAAGAGACATCATATATCGCACCATATCTAATAAAGTACGGTTACGATGTTCGGACACACCATTACACCGTGGTGTTCCAGGTGGCGTGAGTAGTGAAACTATTTCACATTGTTTTAACTGAAGGCCAAACTCGTAACTCAAATACTCTTCTCCATGATCAGATCGTAGAAACTTTATTTTCTTGTTACGATGATTTTCCGCTTCACTCTGAAATTATATGAACTTTTCAAATGTTTCAGACTTCTGTTTCATTAAGTAGATATACCCATATCTGCTCAAATCATCTGTGAAGGTCAGAAAATAATGATACCTGCTACGAGCCTCAATATTCATCGGGCCACATACATCTGTATGTATGATTTCCAACAAATCTGTTGCTCCCTCCATAGTTCCGGAGAACGGCGTTTTAGTCATCTTGCCCATGAGGCACGGTTCGCAAGCATCAAGTGATTCCAAAATCCCATCAGTATGGAGTTTCTTCATGCGCTTTACACCAATATGACCTAAACGGCAGTGCCACAAATAAGTTGCACTATCATTATTAACTTTGCATCTTTTGGCTTCATTATTATGAATATGTGTATCACTACGATCGGGATCCAACAAACCATTTTATTGGGTGTATGACCATAGAAGGTTTTATTCATGTAAACAGAACAACAATTATTCTCTAATTTAAATGAATAACCGTATTGCAACAAACATGATCAAATCATATTCATGCTTAACGCAAACACCAAATAACACTTATTTAGTTTCAACACTAATCCGGAAAGTATAGGGAGTGTGCGATGATGATCATATCAATCTTGGAACTACTTCCAACACACATCGTCACCTCGCCTTTTACTAGTCTCTGTTTATTCTGCAACTCCCGTTTCGAGTTACTACTCTGAGCAACTGAACCAGTATCAAATACCGAGGGGTTGCTATAAACACTAGTAAAGTACACATCAATAACATGTATATCCAATATACCTTTGTTCACTTTGCCATCCTTCTTATCCACCAAATAGTTGGGGTAGTTCCGCTTCCAGTGACCAGTCCCTTTGCAGTAGAAGCACTTAGTCTCAGGCTTAGGACCAGACTTAGGCTTCTTCACTTGAGCAGCAACTTGCTTGCCGTTCTTCTTGAAGTTCCCCTTCTTCCCTTTGCCCTTTTCTTGAAACTAGTGGTCTCGTCAACCATCAACACTTGATGTTTTTCTTGATTTCTACCTTCGTCGATTTCAGCATCACGAAGAGCTCGGGAATTACTTTCGTCATCCCTTGCATACTATAGTTCATCACGAAGTTCTACTAACTTGGTGATGGTGACTAGAGAATTCTGTCAATCACTATTTTATCTGGAAGATTAACTCCCACTTGATTCAAGCGATTGTAGTACCCAGACAATCTGAGCACATGCTCACTGCTTGAGCTATTCTCCTCCATCTTTTAGCTGTAGAACTTGTTGGAGACTTCATATCTCTCAACTCGGGTATTTGCTTGAAATATTAACTTCAACTCCTGGAACATCTCATATGTTCCATGACGTTCAAAACGTCTTTGAAGTCCCGATTCTAAGCCGTTAAGCATGGTGCACTAAACTATCAAGTAGTCATCATATTGAGCTAGCCAAACGTTCATAACGTCTGCATCTGCTCCTGCAATAGGTCTACTATATGATTCATAAGTTTTCAATGGTGAACATCACTATGTTCACTATGTTGATCATTGGAGACTTCATAAGTTTCATTGGTGAACTTCATAAGTTTTCAATGGTGAACATCACTATGTTGATCATATCTACTATATGATTCACGCTCGACCTTTCGGTCTCAGTGTTCCGAGGCCATATCTGCATATGCTAGGCTCGTCAAGTTTAACCTGAGTATTCTGCGTGTGCAAAAACTGGCTTGCACCCGTTGTAGATGGACGTAGAGCTTATCACACCCGATCATCACGTGGTGTCTGGGCACAACGAACTTTGGCAATGGTGCATACTCAGGGAGAACACTTTTATCTTGAAATTTAGTGAGAGATCATCTTATAATGCTACCGTCAATCAAAGCAAGATAAGATGCATAAAAGATAAACATCACATGCAATCAAATATAAGTGATATGATATGGCCATCATCATCTTGTGCTTGTGATCTCCATCTCCGAAGCACCGTCATGATCACCATCGTCACCGGCGCGACACCTTGATCTCCATTGTAGCATCGTTGTCATCTTGCCAACTATTGCTTTTACGACTATCGCTACCGCTTAGTGATAAAGTAAAACAATTACATGGCGATTGCATTGCATACAATAAAGCGACAACCATATGGCTCCGGCCAGTTGCCGATAACTCGGTTACAAAACATGATCATCTCATACAATAAAATATAGCATCATGTCTTGACCATATCACATCATAACATGCCCTGCAAAAACAAGTTAGACGTCCTCTACTTTGTTGTTGCAAGTTTTACGTGGCTGCTACGGGCTTAGCAAGAACCGTTCTTACCTACGCATCAAAACCACAATGATAGTTTGTCAAGTTGGTGCTGTTTTAACCTTCGCAAGGACCGGGCGTAGCCACACTCGGTTCAACTAAAGTGAGAGAGACAGACACCCGCCAGTCACCTTTAAGCAACGAGTGCTCGCAACGGTGAAACCAGTCTCGCGTAAGCGTACGCGTAATGTCGGTCCGGGCCGCTTCATCTCACAATACCGCCGAACCAAAATATGACATGCTGGTAAGCAGTATGACTTATATCGCCCACAACTCACTTGTGTTATACTCGTGCATATAACATCAACGCATAAAACCAGGCTCGGATGCCACTGTAGGGGAACGTAGTAATTTCAAAAAAATTCTACGCACACGCAAGATCATGGTGATGCATAGCAACGAGAGGGGAGAGTGTTGTCCACGTACCCTCGTAGACCGAAAGCGGAAGCGTTAACACAACACGGTTGATGTAGTCGTACGTCTTCACGATCCGACCGATCAAGTACCGAACGCACGGCACCTCCGAGTTCAGCACACGTTCAGCTCGATGACGTCCCTCGAACTCTGAACCAGCCGAGTGTTGAGGGAGAGTTTCGTCAGCACGACGGCGTGGTGACAATGTTATGTTCTACCGACGCGGGGCTACGCCTAAGCACCGCTACGATATTATCGAGGTGTAATATGGTGGAGGGGGGCACCGGACACGGCTAAGAGATCAATGATCAATTGTGTGTCTAGAGGTGCCCCCCTGCCCCCGTATATAAAGGAGCAAGGGGGGGTTCGGCCGGCCAAGGGGAGAGGCTCGCCAGGAGGAGTCCTACTCCTACCGGGAGTAGGACTCCCCCCTTTTCCATGTTGGACTAGGAGAGAGAGGGGGAAGAGGTGGAGGGGAGGAAGGAAAGGGGGGGCGCCGCCCCCCTCTCCTTGTCCAATTTGGATTGGGGGGAGGGGCGTGCGGCCCTGCCCTGGCCTCCTCTCCTCTCTTCCACCTAGGCCCACTAAGGCCCATTAAGTTACCGTGGGGTTCCGGTAACCTCCCGGTACTCCGAAAAAATCCCGATTTCACCCGGAAGACTTCCGATGTCCAAACATAGGCTTCCAATATATCAATCTTTATGTCTCGACCATTTCGAGACTCCTCGTCATGTCTGTGATCACATCCGGGACTCCGAACAACCTTCGGTACATCAAAACATATAAACTCATAATATAACTGTCATCGTAACATTAAGCGGGCGGACCCTTCGGGTTCGAGAACTATGTAGACATGACCGAGACACCTCTCCGGTCAATAACCAATAGCGGAACCTGGATGCTCATATTGGCTCCCACATATTCTAGGAAGATCTTTATCAGCCAAACCGCATAACAACATACGTTGTTCCCTTTGTCATCGGTATGTTACTTGCCCGAGATTCGATCGTCGGTATCTCAATACCTAGTTCAATCTCGTTACCGGCAAGTCTCTTTACTCGTTCCGTAATACATCATCCCGCAACTAACTCATTAGTTATAATGCTTGCAAGGCTTATAGTGATGTGCATTACCGAGTGGGCCCAGAGATACCTCTCCGACAATCGGAGTGACAAATCCTAATCTCGAAATACGCCAAACCAACAAGTACCTTTGGAGACACCTGTAGAGCACCTTTATAATCACCCAGTTACGTTGTGACGTTTGGTAGCACACAAAGTGTTCCTCCGGTAAACGGGAGTTGCATAATCTCATAGTCATAGGAACATGTATAAGTCATGAAGAAAGCAATAGCAACATACTAAACGATCGAGTGCTAAGCTAACGGAATGGGTCAAGTCTATCACATCATTCTCCTAATGATGTGATCTCGTTAATCAAATGACAACCCATGTCAATGGCTAGGAAACTTAACCATCTTTGATCAACGAGCTAGTCAAGTAGAGGCATACTAGTGACACGCTGTTTGTCTATGTATTCACACATGGATTATGTTTCCGGTTAATACAATTCTAGCATGAATAATAAACATTTATCATGATATAAGGAAATAAATAATAACGTTATTATTGCCTCTAGGGCATATTTCCTTCAGGAGAAGGGCCACTGAAGGGGCAATGCCCACCATGGCCTCACAAACAAAGGCAAAGACGGCGAGGAGAGTCACGGATTTGGGGTCGAGATGCAGCATATGGATCTGGTAATGTTCAAGCACCGCGTTGAAAAAGGCGGAGAAAGGGGGAATCAGGCCGGCCCTAAGGGCATCAATGAAGATTGGGGCCTCGGTGGCTGCCCGGTCAATACGAGCGTGAGACGCAGGCCAAGCCACCGTCTTTCCCCACTCATTGAAACTGGAGGCAAGCATGAGGCGCACCTTGCCCATGGCCTCATCGTTGAGCACCAGCGATCGGCCGACCGCGGGCTCTATGGCGGGAGGCGCACTGGCAGAAGACAGAGATTTCTTCCCCTTATCCGCTTGTTTCGGCGCCATGGCGACGAAGCGGGCAGAGCTCAGGTCAGATTGGAGAGGAAGAGTAGAGTCTTGGGGAAATAGAGGAATTGGGGAAGTATGGCGCGGGCGATGGAAGAATAACTGTGTATGTACCGGGGGGCGCATAGCCAGGCGGATCCAAGGCAGTGTGGGGAAGTGGAGACGCCCACATCCAATCAACCGCCACACGTCGACCAAGGCCGCAGGCTATTGGGGCCCGCGATGCGCCGCACTTGACCTTTGGCTTCGCCTCGAAGCCAAGCCCGAGCGCGCATTGGGCCCGGGGGCTACTGTCGGCGTTCTGGGAACAGGGGTCCCGTACGGCCCATCTTCATCAATAAGGCGTTCAAGACCCTCGCGAGGGGCCAAGCCTCGCAAGGCGGACGACACAAGGCCTCCTCAGGAGCGGCCTCACCAGGTTGGCTCGCGAGGGGCGGAGAGATCAAGGCAAGGCAAACCTCGCGAGGTTCTCTTGACGTGAGACATGACGATCAAGATCAGACGGGCGCCAGCACACATAGTGTCCTTGTTTCCTCTTCGGTGCAAAGGGGGCAAGCGCAGGCACGGAGTACCGAGGCATCAAGCAAAGGTTTCCGTATCGGTGCAATGAGACCAAGACCAGCAGGACAGCAAGACGGAGGTCATCATGGAGCCCAAGGTGGCGTCACCACCAGAGCCTTTTGCAGGCGAAGACCGCTTTTGTCAGGATAAGCTGTAATAGCTGTCCCCTTTCAAATTGGCCGTTGTTGGCTCCCTTCCTGCTCAATATTTGGGAAGAGGACCAGGGCCTATATAAGTAGAACTAGCCACCACCGTAGGGGGCATCTCATCTCATCTTGAGTAATCCTCACCCACAGAGAGAAATCCTCACCCACACATAGAGCGCAAGAACACCTCAACCTCCGGAGGCTGTTCTTCCCCTTGTAACTATTCATCATCAGCCCAAGAGGCAATCCACCACCACACACGGAGTAGGGTATTACACCACGACGGTGGCCCGAACCAGTATAAATCCTATGTCCCTTGTGTTGCGAGTTCGTCGAGTTCGTCCGTGAGATCTTAGAGAGCTAGGGCATGGATAGGTAGGGGGAGAACTTCGCGCACACCCTAGAGTTCAAAACTTAAGGGTTTTGCAGGAACCCGTGATCCGACACTTCCCGTCACGTGGCTCGGTGAAGACGGCGTATGGGTCCACGGCGGAGCTCGAGGTCACGTCGGAGAGGCACGGGGAAGGTTGTGGTCACGGTGGCGCTCGTCGGCGGTCTCGGCGCCCACGGACAGAGAGTAGGGAGGGAGCAGAGGAGGGGAAGAGCACGGGGCAGAGAAAGAGAGGCCAGGGGAGTTTGCGTGGCACCCTTAGACGCCTCCAGTAACAAGCGGAAAGCAAGAGGTGGCCGGCGTGCCGCGGGCACACACCCTCATCCTCCTGGCAGACGAGGAAGACGACAGGGGAGGCTACTGGGCTGGGCCGCCAGGTAAGCCAGGTTAGTTCTCCTCTCTCTGCTTTCTATTTTTCTTTTCTAATTTGTTTTTTGTTTCGATTTAGTAATAATACTAAACCGTTTTTCCAACTCCTAGAATATTTGTGGGCACCTTTTGAAATATTTACAACAACCCTCAATTGTTTCCAAAATTATTTGAGCATTTAAAACAATTATAGCATTTAAATGCCCAAATTCAAATAGCTTATGATTTAATCCAAAAATCCATAAATGACCTAGAAAAGTGTTCATCATTTTTGGCAGAGGTTCTAGACCAATTCAAAAATCATGAACTTATCTGAAGAGCATTTTGGGTTCATTGAAAATATTTTTTTATCCTAGTTGTATTTCATTTGGTGCTAGGGTTTGAACATCCCCATTTCAAGTTTAACTGAAATTTAAACATGATGCAACACCAGATGCTAGCACTGGGAATTACTATAACTAGGGATGTGACAAATAATCACCTATCACCTATACCATTCAAACAATCAAACACTACATGGATCTAACGAATCTTACTCAGATTTCATGGATTGGGAGCACATAACCATAGGATTTCTATCAAAAAGGGGGAGGCAGGAGTAACCAGAGAAACCCTATGATCTATTTGACACATAAATGGGTATAGATGACTAACCAGCTGTCCGTCGTCATCGGAGTCGTCGCCGGAGTGGTCGTCGGAGTTGTCGCCGGAGTGGTCGTCGGAGTCGGTGTGGAACTCCGCCTCCGTCTGTGGAAGCTCGACGCCGTCGACGATGTCAGGGTGCAGCGATAACTCACCGGTGGTGACAGCAACCTCTGTCTCCATCTCCACGCCGTGCTCCGGTGCTTTAGCAGCCCCGGCGTCACCACTCCCTCCGATGGGGCGCTTCGGCGGCATCCTCATACACTGACGGCTTTGAGGACTGAGAGCGGCGTCGAGGATGCAAGCGTAGAGAGAGGATTGTGTGTGTAGCGAGGATGGGGGGTGCGGCCGCTCGGGCGCACCATTAATATGGAGTAGTGGGAGTTGTGGGAGAGAGGCGGGCGGCGGTCAAACCGATGGCTCGCCTCCCGGTGAGCCTGCGCACCGGACTGTTGGCATGCCTACCAAAGTTTCACATAGCTACTCGCACGCCTCTCGATGACACTACGCAGCGAGCACGCCTCCCCGTCTGCCTGCGCGGCGGACTATTTGCATGTGTCCCGTCAACTCACGCCTGCTCGCACGCCACACGGGTCGCGCGGCGGCACGTATATTGTTTTTCTATTTGGAAGATTAATGCTGCCGCTTTATTGCTTAACCAAAGCATGGCATGTATCCATTGTTGGTCTAACGCTCATGGTTCGAATAAATAATCCGTTTGGGATATTGGTTCCCAATTATTAATAATCTCCCGTTTGTAACTAGATAAAGATTACATCAAAACTGGTCTCAAATTTGACCAAAAAAGTACAATGCCACTTTGTATTGGTGTCCATATGACAACACGATAAGTTTCATGAACTTCAAATAAGTTTTGGATGTACTAGAATTTAAAAATCAAGATTCTCAATGTTTGAAATTTGGTGCACGGGGAGTAAACATGCACCCAGTGAGACACATGTGTTTTTGCAGTCCATTTCGGTGCACTGTCACGTGTGCATGTAGCTCAAATTTGATTTTTGCACATTATACCTGTAGAAAATCAATCAATCAATGTACTAAAATGTCTTAATGATCTCTGCGATTTTTTTGAAATTAAAACGTCCCTCCTTTGGTAACATGTATGTTCACCGCGGGATAATTAATTTAACATGCATCGTAGTTGCGGTGGATTCGCGGTGTGTGTGTGTGGGTGTGTGCGTCCGGGGGTGGCAGGTGGCTCGCAGTACACTACTAGTTGTGAGCCACCGTGTGGTTGGCCGTTTTGTTAGGCAGGCTGGTGCCACATCAGAATCGTGAAATCATTATTTAAAACATTACACAACCCTTTCATACATAAATGTTTTGGCCACATGCAGTCGATGGTTGTCCTACACGACACTCGATACTCGTGTGTGACGCTTTCTGTGGGCCCGCGAGGTCGTCGTCCATCACTTTGACGAACAGTCGGCAGTGAGGTTAATTTGACCAGCAAGGTAGAATCTTTTTTGTTTGTGCTATGGTGGTATGTAGTACGCATCGAAGAGGTGGGAGGGGACTAGCATATATACTATACGTACGCGTCCGTGAACAAGTACACCTCACTCAGTGTCGGGACTTTTTGGTTACCGAGGCACGTGCCACATCAAAATTGTGAAATTGGTTATTCAAACATCACACAACACCTTTTTGGGACACATGCATATCCTAGCTAGGACACTCACGTGTGACGCTTCCATCTGTGGGCCCACGAGGCCATCGTCGATGCATGCATGCATCACCTTGACCTACATCGGGAGAGGTTAATTAATTTCACCATTGATGAGGATTCTTTTGGGTTGTACATATATTACGGCAGGAGCATATAGTATGCGGTAAAGAGGGGGGAAGGGGACCATCATATGTAGTACACTTGATATGAACCTCACTCTGTGTGGGTGCATGGCATGGTTTACGGTTTTTTAGGCATGTGGCACATCAAAGTTGTGCATTTTGGGTATGCAACATATATATGTTTGGCCCACATGCAAAGCGGTGGTGGTTGTCCTCTCGCACCCACTTAAGCGGTTATCAGCGATATCGATGCTTTCCATCTGTGGGCCCGCTTGGTCCATCACTACTTTTTGCCTGACAACAAGAGAGGTTAATTTGACTTATGAGGGGATTATTATTTTTGCTCTGGGATGACATGCATGATACAGTTTGAGCACACACACATGCATGTGTATGCATGAATCCCTCCCATCGAGTCAAAGTGGCTAGTACAACAACACATCATGAACCGATCTCGCTCTGTGTGTGTCACGACCGGATTTTTGGGATAATAATTTCCCAGAAAAACGGCCTTTGTGCTCACCAGCCCCAGGATTACTGTTAGCTGATGAGGCACCAACTTGATACAAGAATTCCAAGCAAGGTACAAAAATGTGTAGTACACGACCATTGTGGCCTAGGAGTACAACACTTGGTTTCTAATGGTTGAGGGCGGAAGCGGTTAGGTACATCTGCGTCTATGGGACTCCATTTCCCACAAGAACAGCTGACCAGGATAACTCCTATCCTCGCGAGGCTGCTATCGTCAAATACGTAGATTCCGAGGCTGTCACCGCGATGCTTATCCCCATGCGCGAAAATCTGGCCAAGACAATAGCCAGGGACAAGCCAGTGAGTACGTTTGAATGTACTCGCAAACATTAAGAACACGGGTATAATATATCAGGAGGTAATCATGCTCCGAAACATTCATGATGATAAGTCTGCCATGAAGTAAACAAAAATCTGTGATGCATGCGTGCAGAGAAAATATGGACGTGCAATACAGAAGTAAAAGAAATGCACTGAGCGAGTGTCTAAAATGACTCCCCGAAAGGTTGCAAATAAATTAACGATGCCGCAGTCGGGCGTCTGAGAGACACCACAGAAAGAGCTTATGAAAGGTAAATAAACAACCAGTATGCCACAGTCGGGCGTCTGAGCGACACCACATAAAGGGCTTATAAAGGGTAAATAAACAACAAGCATGCCGCAGTCGGGCGTCTGAGCGACAACACAGAAAGGGCTTATAAAAGATAAATAAACAACAGGCATGCCGCAGTCGGGCGTCTGAGCGACACCACAGAAAGGGCTTATAAAAGAATAATCACAGTGAATATCCAGGAGGTAGAACCATCCCAGGGATACTCAATAAAATACATAATGTAAATGGTTAGTCCATAATAATAAGAAAATTAAAACATGATCCTCAGATGTCACAGGTCATAATCGAAAATCTAGTCTAGCCGTTTCTCCATCCGAAGACCGTCACTGAGTTCTAGCTAATTCGTTCTCCATCCGAATACCGTTACTATGATCTAGTTAGCCGTGTCTCCATCCGAAAACCGTCACTAGATTCTAGTTAAATCGTTCTCCATCCGAATACCGTTACTAGATTCCACTCAGACTGTGGTCCTTAACTATGAACATGGCTATCCAACAGGATATATCCTCTGCAGAGGGAGTACGATTTCCCACGAGTAACGGATTTATTTAGTTCATCGGGACTAATTTCGCCTACGGCCTTTTAATTGAAAACACGCCTAACCTGCACACACCAGCTTAACTCACCGGTGTCTGGAATCACCCACGACACCTGCCAAGCAAAACTCTAAGTGGGGAGGCTACAACCTCGACGTAGCATGGGATCAAATTTATATTCGCGCGCTCTAAGGGGTGCCCCCCCTCTCGGTCCCAACCGGAAACACCCATGCCCCCGGACCAAGTGGCATGCCTACCGGAGGCCTCCGGTATCTTCCACTATGGCCTCTCTGTACGGTGTGTGCTCTGGTAAGGGGTTGTCAACTTACTGAACCATACCCCGTCTGCGACAGGGACAGGTGGTAGTACCAACAAATAAGGAAGTTACTGATCAAGACTCGATCTACGACCGACTCAGGTGGTACAAGTATCCTCCAACAATATTACCATTAGTGGAATAAATCACCACTCATCAAGCCTCACCATGCCATACCGGACATACTCGTCTCGACGAGGGACTAGGGACAAGCTCGTGTCTACCCAAGACCACGACTTTCCCGGCTTCCTTCCCGTATGCATGAGGAGCTCACGAGGATGATCCAAAACACTAGCGTATCCATTGCTGACCACAAAATATCTCCAAAGAGCACTCATGTACGAGACTTTATCGTTACATAAAGATAACGCATACTCCAAGTCAAATGGTGTTGTAATCGTATCAGAACACCACAACAAAGTATTATGCCAGAGTTCAGAAATGCTTGCCTTCAAGAGTATGCAAGGGATGCACTTTTTGGAAGCTTTCCCTTTTCTCCAAAATCCTATTTTGAAAAAAATCCAAACAACACATATTTCAAACACAGTACAAAAGGTTGTCTCAAATATTTTTGAAATAAATCTTAAAATAAACTAGATGAAATTTGAGAGAGTTAGGAAAAGGAATCAACTCATTTGGAGTTTTATTTTAAAAGTTATAGCCAGTCAAAGTTTGGTCAAATCTCTATTTTTAAATAAAACCAGAAAAGAAAACGTTTCGAGGGGAATACGCTTTCGGGGTAGGGGAGACGTACTCCGAGGGTATACGCTTTCACTTAAACAGAGGAGACGGCGCGCGGGTCACTGACAGTGGGTCCAGAGGGCGCACTAGTCAGGTTTGACCATTCTTCCCTCTCCCTCCTCTTCTCTGCCCGACGGGAGCGGGACTCCGGCGATCGCCGGCGACGAACGGCGGCTCCTCGAGGGCATCTGAGGGCGGGGATGGACCGGCCAGAACGAGGCGGCCCTCTTGGTGGTCGCTGGGTCGTCGGGGTGGAAGAAATCGCCGGCGGCGAGCTCCGCGGCGGAGGGGGCTATGGTGGTGAAGTGGATTTTGGGCTTCGGTGGTCTCCGATCGAGGTTGGGTTGTTGGGCAGCTCCGCAAGGACAAGGGGAAGCTACTGGTGGCGCTGGTTGGGCGAGAGAGTGGCTGGCTGCGACGTATTGCACCGGAGTTCGGCGGCGGCCGAACTGGCCGGAATTGGTGAAGACGGTCTTCTCCGGTCAATCCACTGCTAGGGAAGCTCTACGGGGAGGGTCTGAGGTCGCCTGAGGTCTTGAACGACTTCGGGGACCCTTTAAATATGCGCTCGAGGTTGGACCGCGGCGGCTGAGGATAAGATCGCCGGCGACAGCCGTGCTGTAGCTGCAGGGCGACGTGGTGGCGACGAGCGCGTGCCGACGAGCTTCGGGATAAGACCGGGCTGTTCACGGGGGCAGCTGGCGCGCTGGGGTGGCTTGGGCGGCGCCGTCCATGTCAGAGGTTCGCTGCCGACGCCGGCGTGCCGCCAAACGCTCTGCCAGCGGCGCTGCAGGGCGCCAGAGATGGCGTGGAGAGGGGGCGAGCTAGTGCGTGGTTCAGCGGTGGAGCAGGGGCCAGGGACGGGTCGCGTCGAGTGCGGCAGTGCGGCGCGGCGGCTCAGTGCGCGCGCGTGCAAAACGTGCGCTCTGGGCGCGCCCAGAGCACGCACGGAACCTGCTCGACGAAATGCCAGGGCGGTCTAGAGCGCGAGGGTGGGGCTGGCAATTAACAGGACTAGGATAGAGACAGCTAGCAGTTCAGTGGACAAGGTTGCTGGGTCATTGGAGCAAGTTCACAGTGCAAACTAGGAAACATGCCCAAAGCTGACTGTGCACACCAAGTGCTCGACAGAATGCCAAGTGCACTTAGGCAACTCTTGGAGTGTCCAAAATCTCCAGATCAGGGTCTCTTTAGGTGTGGATGATGAAGGCAAGATCATGTGGGCAAAACCAGAAACTTGTTAGTGCAAGTTTTGCAAAACTCCAGTTTTGGACAGAAAGAAAAAGGGTTTATTGCATGCACTTAAAAACCTCCAATGAGCCCACTCTCCTGGACTTAATGGTTTTGAAGGGAGGGCTACAAGTAGGAAAAAGCTCAGGGTCACTAGAGCAAAATAAAATAAGGTTGCAGTACAAATCACCAAATTGGACTAGAATGCAAAAGAGGTTGTTTTACTCAAATTCTTCAAAGAACAACTCTGGGTTTTGGTATAAAGTTGAATTGTATGCATCTACTGACATCTCCAAACACTTGGAATAATTTTTAAAGAAATATTTAAATAGGTTGCAGTGCAAAAATGCCTACTGGACCAGATTGGAAAAGTTGGTGTAGAGCTCAAAATCTCCAATGGCCAAAAGATATTTTGCATAAAAGTGATGTGGAAACATCACATGACATCCCCAAATTTTGGTGGGAATTTTAAAAGCATTTATCAAATGGTTACAGTGCAAAACAGGCTCCAAATCCAAAAGAAATCATTTTAAAAGAACAAAGCTCTGAGAAAACAAATCTTGAAATTTAAATCCACTGATAAAGAATTGTTTTATTATAGAGAGTATACAAATTCAACAGTCCTTTTGGAAAGTTTCGACTTGAGGTTAAAAAAAATCCACACAAATCAAGAGGGTGAATCAAGACAAATGGAAAAGTTTTATTTCCTAGCAAAATTTTAAATCAATAAATCAAGGTCAAAATTTTGGGGTGTCACAGTGTGGGGAGATAGTGTATGGTTTTTGACACATGCGCCACATAAATGTTGTGTATTCAAACATTCATGCACGCATCACCTCCATACATATGCATGTAGTGGTTGCCTTCTAACGATACACTCCCTCGCGTGGTTATCGGTGACAAGCCTATATATTCGTGGGCCCGCATGGACATCCATGATCACCTTGACCAACAACAAGATAGGTTACCATGGCGGATTCTTCATTTGGTTCGTGTTATCCTAGTATAGGTCATGGTGAGATTCAGACCTAATTAAGTTTGAGCACATATACTATGCACGCATGCATGCATGAATCCCCGTCGTTGGCTTGAAGTGTGGTGTAACATACATATGCATCGTCAACCTAACCCTCACTCGGTGTGGGGATTTCTAGTTTGAAATCACGGTGCCACATCAAAGTTGTTCCATTGTTACTCAAAAACACACCTCTCCATACATATGTTTGGGCCACACGCATGCAGTGGTTGTCTTCGGGGACTAGCTACTTGCGTGATTGTTGGCAAGCTAGCCCATCTCCGGGGTCGCATGGACGGCCATCACTTTGACCAACAACAAGAGAAAACCAAGCTGAAAGACGATGGTAGCAACTATACGGACTGGGTCCGTAACTTGAGGATCATCCTCATAACTGAGGCCTCCATTGTCAACATCTGCCGGTTTGCCTGTGCAGCTTACCCAACGATCTCCATACCCAGGCCGCCCTGAGTTTCTTAGATTACGCCTGCCAAATGCCCCCTTTCCCACAGATCCCCATCCCCATCCCCCACTCCAGAGCGTCGCAGCCTAAGCCCGGCTACGCTTCCCGTGGAGGTCGAGGAGCGACTGGCCCAAAAGAGGTGTATAGCGGCCTCTTCGCCCGACTTCGCCGAGGAAGCTAAGGACCATTACTGGTGGCAGGCACTCAAGCAGCGGGCTAGAGTATGCGGGCATGTCTCGGCCGCCGGCTACGGCATCGAGATCATCGACAGCGACAGCCTGAGGCGGGCTGTGTCACAGGTTAAGTGGCCCACCCCCAACCCCTTGTTGGAAATATGCCCTAGAGGCAATAATAAAATGGTTACTATTATATTTCCTTGTTCATGGTAATTGTCTATTGTTCATGCTATAATTGTGTTATCCGGAAATCGTAATACATGTGTGAATACATAGACCACAACATGTCCCTAGTGAGCCTCTAGTTGACTAGCTCATTGATCAATAGATGGTTACGGTTTCCTGACCATGGACATGGGATGTCGTTGATAACGGGATCACATCATTAGGAGAATGATGTGATGGACAAGACCCAATCGTAAGCATAGCACAAGATCATGTAGTTCGTCTGCTAAAGCTTTTCTAATGTCAACTATCATTTCCTTAGACCGTGAGATTGTGCAAAGACCGTAGGAATGCTTTGGGCGTGCCAAACTTCACAACGTAACTGGGTGGGTATAAAGGCACACTACGGGTATCTCCAAATGTGTCTGTTGAGTAGGCACGAATCGAGACTAGGATTTGTCACTCCGTGTGACGGAGAGGTATCTCTGGGCCCACTCGGTAAGACATCATCATAATGAGCTCAATGTGACCAAGGAGTTGATCATGGGATGATGTGTTACGGAACGAGTAAAGAGACTTGCCGGTAACGAGATTGAACAAGGTATAGGGATACCGACGATCGAATCTCGGGCAAGTATCATACCGGTAGACAAAGGGAATTGTGTACGGGATTGATTGAATCCCCGGCATCGTGGTTCATCCGATGAGATCATCGTGGAACATGTGGGAGCCAACATGGGTATCCAGATCCCGATGTTGGTTATTGGTCGGAGAGATGTCTCGGTCATGTCTACATGGTTCCCGAACCCGTATGGTCTACACACTTAAGGTTCGGTGATGCTAGAGTTGTTATGGGAAATAGTATGTGGTTACCGAATGTTGTTCGGAGTCCCGGATGAGATCCCAGACGTCACGAGGACTTCTGGAATGGTCCGGAGGTGAAGATTTATATATGGGAAGTAATCATACGGTCACCGGAAGTATTCGGGGGTTTGCCGGTATTGTACCGGGACCACCGAAGGGGTTCTGGGGGTCCACCGGGAGGGTCCACCTGCCCCGTAGGGCCCTATGGGCTGTATGTGGAAGGGAACCAGCCCCTAAGTGGGCTGGGCGCCATTCCCCCCTCGGCCCATGCGCCTAGGGTTGGGGGGAAACCCTAAGGGGGGCGCCCCCCTTGGCTTGGGGGGCAAGCCCCCTCCCCTTGGCCGCCGCCCCCCACTAGATCTCATCTAGAGGGGCCGCCCCCTTCCCCCTTCGCCCTATAAATTGGTGGGAGGAGGCAGGGCAGCAGCACCTCGTCCAAGGTGCAGCCCTCCCCCTCTCCAACACCCCCTCCTCCTCCGTTGAGCTTGGCGAAGCCCTGCCGGAGAACTGCAAGCTCCACCACCACGCCGTCGTGCTACCAGAGTTCTTCCCCAACTTCTCCTTCCCCCTTGCTGGATCAAGAAGGAGGAGACGTCCCCGTGCTGCATGTGTGTTGAACACGGAGGCGCCGTTGTTCGGCGTTTAGATCGGAATCAACCGCGATCTGAATCGCTGCGAGTACGACTCCTTCATCCGCGTTCTTGTAACGCTTCCACGTCGCGATCTTCAAGGGTATGAAGATGCACTCCCCTCTCTCTCATTGCTAGTCTCTCCATAGATTGATCTTGGTGATGCGTAGATTTTTTTTAATTTCTGCAACGATCCCCAACAGTGGCATCATGAGCTAGGTCTATGCGTAGTTTCTATGCGCGAGTAGAACACAAGTTGTTGTGGGTGAAGATTTTGTCAATTTACTTGCCGTTACTAGTTCTTTCTTGATTCGGTGGCATCGTGGGATGAAGCGTCCCGAACCGACCTTACACGTACGCTTACGTGAGACAGGTTCCACCGACTGACATGCACTAGTTGCATAAGGTGGCTAGCGGGTGTGTGTCTCTCCCACTTTAGTCGGATCGGATTCAATGAAAAGGTTCCTTATGAAGGGTAAACCGAAATTGGCTTATCACGTTGTGGTTTTGGTGTAGGTAGGAAACGTTCTTGCTAGAAACCTATCGCAGCCACATAAAAAACTTGCAACAACAATTAGAGGACGTCTAACTTGTTCTTGTAGCATATGCCGTGTGATGTGATATGGCCAAAAGGATGTGATGAATGATATATGTGATGTATGAGATTGATCATGTTCTTGTAATAGGAATCACGACTTGCATGTCGGTGAGTATGACAACCGGCAGGAGCCATAGGAGTTGTCTTAGTTTATTGTATGACCTGCATGTCACTGAAAACGCCATGTAATTACTTTGCTTTATTGCTAACCGTTAGCCATAGTAGTAGAAGTAACACTTGGCGAGACAACTTCATGAAGACACGATGATGGAGATCATAATGATGGAGATCATGGTGTCATGCCGGTGACGATGATGATCACGCCGCCCCGAAGATGGAGATCAAAAGGAGCAAAATGATATTGGCCATATCATGTCACTGTTTGATTGCATGTGATGTTTATCATGTTTTACATCTTATTTTCTTAGAACGACGGTAGCTTAAATCAGATGATCCCTCGCAATAATTTCAAGAAAGTGTTCCCCCTAACTGTGCACCGTTGCGAAGGTTTGTTGTTTCGAAGCACCACATGATGATCGGGTGTGATAGATTCTAACGCTCGAATACAATGAGTGTAAGCCAGATTTACACATGCAAAACACTTAGGTTGACTTGACGAGCCTAGCATGTACAGACATGGCCTCAGAACACGAGAGACCGAAAGGTCGAACATGAGTCGTATGGTAGATACGATCAACATGAAGATGTTCACCGATGATGACTAGTCCGTCTCACTTGATGATCGGACACGGCCTAGTTGACTCGGATCATGTATCACTTAGATGACTAGAGGGATGTCTATCTAAGTGGGAGTTCATTAAATAATTTGATTAAATGAACTTAATTATCATTAACATAGTACAAAAATCTTTGCAATATGTCTTGTAGATCAAATGGCCCACGCTAATGTTGCCCTCAACTTCAACGCGTTCCTAGAGAAAACCAAGCTGAAAGACGATGGTAGCAACTATACGGACTGGGTCCATAACTTGAGGATCATCCTCATAGCTGCCAAGAAAGCATATGTCCTTGATGCACCGCTAGGTGAAGCACCTGTTTTTCCAGCAACTCAAGCCGTTATGAATGCCTGGCAGTCGTGTAGTGATGATTACTCCCTGGTTCAGTGCGGCATGCTTTACAGCTTAGAATCGGGGCTCCAAAAGCGTTTTGAGCAGCACTGAGCATATGAGATGTTCCAAGAGCTGAAAATGGTTTTCCAAGCTCATGCCCGAGTCGAGAGATATGAAGTCTCCGACAAGTTCTACAGTTGTAAGATGGAGGAGAATAGTTCTGTCAGCGAGCACATACTCAAAATGTCTGGGTTGCACAACCGCTTGTCTCAGCGGGGAGTTAATCTCCCGGATGACGCGGTCATTGACAGAATCCTTCAGTCGCTTCCACCTAGCTACAAGAGCTTTGTGATGAATTTCAATATGCAGGGGATGGAGAAAACCATTCCTGAGGTATATTCAATGCTGAAATCAACGGAGGTGGAGATCAAAAAGGAACATCAAGTGTTGATGGTCAATAAAACCACTAGTTTCAAGAAAGGCAAGGGTAAGAAGAACTTCAAGAAGGACGGCAAGGGAGTTGCCGCGCCCGGTAAGCCAGTTGCTGGGAAGAAGCCAAAGCATGGACCCAAACCTGAGATTGAGTGCTTTTATTGCAAGGGAAACGGTCACTTGAAGCGGAACTGCCCCAAGTACTTAGCGGATAAGAAGGCCGGCAATACCAAAGGTATATATGATATACATGTTATTGATGTGTACCTTACCAACACTTGTAGTAGCTCCTGGGTATTTGATACTGGTGCGGTTGCTCATATTTGTAACTCAAAACAGGAGCTACGGAATAGGTGGAGACTGGTGAAGGACGAGGTGACTATGCGCGTCGGGAATGGTTGCGAGGTCGATGTGATCGTCGTCGGCACGCTACCTCTACATTTACCTATGGGATTAGTTTTAAACCTCAATAATTGTTATTTAGTGCCAGCTTTGAGCATGAACATTGTATCTGGATCTCGCTTAATGCGAGATGGCTACTCATTTATATCTGAGGATAATGGTTGTTCTATTTATATGAGAGATATGTTTTATGTTCATGCCCCGCTGGTCAATGGTTTATTCTTATTGAATCTCGGACATGATGTTACACATATTCATAGTGTGAATGCCAAAAGATGTAAGGTTGATAATGATAGTCGCACATACTTGTGGCACTGCCGCCTTGGTCACATTGGTGTCAAACGCATGAAGAAGCTCCATGCAGATGGACTTTTGGAGTCTCTTGATTATGAACACGTGCGAACCATGCCTCATGGGCAAAATGACCAAGACTCCGTTCTCCGGAACAATGGAGCGAGCAACCAACTTATTGGAAATCATACATACTGATGTGTGCGGTCCAATGAGCGTTGAGGCTCGCGGTGGTTATCGTTATGTTCTCACCCTCACTGATGACTTAAGTAGATATGGGTATGTCTACTTAATGAAACACAAGTCTGAGACCTTTGAAAAGTTCAAGGAATTTCAGAGTGAGGTTGAGAATCAACGTGACAGGAAAATAAAGTTCTTACGATCAGATCGTGGAGGGGAATATTTGAGTCACGAATTTGGCACGCACTTAAGGAAATGTGGAATTGTTTCACAACTCACGCCGCCTGGAACACCTCAGCGTAATGGTGTGTCCGAACGTCGTAATCGCACTCTATTAGATATGGTGCGATCTATGATGTCTCTTACCGATCTACCGCTATCATTTTGGGGTTATGCTTTAGAGACTGCCGCATTCACTTTAAATAGGGCTCCGTCGAAATCCGTTGAGACGACACCGTATGAATTATGGTTTGGGAAGAAACCTAAGCTGTCGTTTCTGAAAGTTTGGGGATGCGATGCTTATGTCAAGAAACTTCAACCTGAAAAGCTCGAACCCAAGTCGGAAAAATGCGTCTTCATAGGATACCGTATGGAAACTATTGGGTATACCTTCTACCTCAGATCCGAAGGCAAGATCTTTGTTGCCAAGAATGGATCCTTTCTAGAGAAAGAGTTTCTCTCGAAAGAAGTAAGTGGGAGGAAAGTAGAACTTGATGAAGTACTGCCTCTTGAACCGGAAAGTAGCGCAGCTCAAGAAAATGTTTCTGTGGTGCCTGCACCGACTAGAGAGGAAGTTAATGATGATGATCAAGGAACTTCAGATCAAGTTACTACTGAACTTCGTAGGTCCACAAGGACACGTTCCACACCAGAATGGTATGGCAACCCTGTCCTAGAAATAATGATGTTAGACAATGGTGAACCTTCGAACTATGAAGAAGCGATAGCGGGCCCAGATTCCAACAAATGGCTTGAAGCCATGAAATCCGAGATATGATCCATGTATGAAAACAAAGTATGGACTTTGACAGACTTGCCCGATGATCGGCGAGCCATAGAGAATAAATGGATCTTTAAGAAGAAGACAGACGCGGATGGTAATGTGACCATCTATAAGGCTCGGCTTGTCGCTAAGGGTTATCGACAAGTTCAAGGGGTTGACTACGATGAGACCTTCTCACCCGTAGCAAAGTTGAAGTCCGTCCGAATCATGTTAGCAATTGCCGCATTCTATGATTATGAGATATGGTAAATGGACGTCAAAATGGCATTCCTTAATGGTTTCCTTAAGGAAGAATTGTATATGATGCAACTGGAAGGTTTTGTCGATCCTAAGAATGTTGATAAGGTATGCCAGCTCCAACGCTCAATCTATGGGCTGGTGCAAGCATCTCGGAGTTGGAACATTCGCTTTGATGAGATGATCAAAGCGTTTGGGTTTACGCAGACTTATGGAGAAGCCTGTGTTTACAAGAAAGTGAGTGGGAGCTCTGTAGCATTTCTCATATTATATGTGGATGACATACTATTGATGGGAAATGATATAGAATTCTTGGAAAGCATAAAGGCCTACTTGAATAAGTGTTTTTCAATGAAGGACCTTGGAGAAGCTGCTTACATATTAGGCATCAAGATCTATAGAGATAGATCGAGACGCCTCATTGGTCTTTCACAAAGCACATACCTTGACAAGATATTGAAGAAGTTCAATATGGATCAGTCCAAGAAGGGGTTCTTGCCTGTATTGCAAGGTGTGAGATTGAGCACGGCTCAATGCCCGACCACGGCAGAAGATAGAGAAAAGATGAGTGTCATCCCCTATGCCTCGGCCATAGGGTCTATTATGTATGCCATGCTGTGTACCAGACCTGATGTGAACCTTGCCGTAAGTTTGGTAGGAAGGTACCAAAGTAATCCCGGCATGGAACACTGGACAGCGGTCAAGAATATCCTGAAGTACCTGAAAAGGACTAAGGATATGTTTCTCGTTTATGGAGGTGACGAAGAGCTCGTCGTAAGGGGTTACGTCGATGCTAGCTTCGACACAGATCTGGATGACTCCAAGTCACAAACCGGATACGTGTATATTTTGAATGGTGGGGCAGTCAGCTGGTGCAGTTGCAAGCAAAGCGTCATGGCAGGATCTACATGTGAAGCGGAGTACATGGCAGCCTCGGAGGCAGCACATGAAGCAATCTGGATGAAGGAGTCCATTACCGACCTAGGAGTTATTCCCAATGCGTCGGGCCCGATGACTCTCTTCTGTGAAAACACTAGAGCTATTGCCCTGGCCAAGGAGCCCAGGTTTCACAAGAAGACCAGGCATATCAAACGTCGCTTCAACTCCATTCGTGAAAATGTTCAAGATGCAGACATAGATATTTGTAAAGTGCATACGAACCTGAATGTCGCAGATCCATTGACTAAACCTCTTCCACGAGCAAAACATGATCAACACCAGAACTCTATGGGTGTTCGATTCATCACAACGTAACTAGATTATTGACTCTAGTGCAAGTGGGAGACTGTTGGAAATATGCCCTAGAGGATAAAATGGTTATTATTATATTTCCTTGTTCATGGTAATTGTCTATTGTTCATGCTATAATTGTGTTATCCGGAAATCATAATACATGTGTGAATACATAGACCACAACATGTCCCTAGTGAGCCTCTAGTTGACTAGCTCGTTGATCAATAGATGGTTACGGTTTCCTGACCATGGACATTGGATGTCGTTGATAACAGGATCACATCATTAGGAGAATGATGTGATGGACAAGACCCAATCCTAAGCATAGCACAGGATCGTGTAGTTCGTCTGCTAAAGCTTTTCTAATGTCAAGTATCATTTCCTTAGACCATGAGATTGTGCAACTCTCGGATACCGTAGGAATACTTTCGGTGTGCCAAACATCACAACGTAACTGGGTGGCTATAAAGGCACACTACGGGTGTCTCCAAAAGTGTCCGTCGAGTTGGCACAAATCGAGACTGGGATTTGTCACTCCGTGTGACAGAGAGGTATCTCTGGGCCCACTCGGTAAGACATCATGATTATGAGCTCAATGTGACCAAGGAGTTGATCACGGGATGATGTGTTACGGGATGAGTAAAGAGACTTGCCGGTAATGAGATTGAACAAGGTATAGGGATACCGACAATCGAATCTCGGGCAAGTATCATACCGGTAGACAAAGGGAATTGTGTACGGGATTGATTGAATCCCCGGCATCGTGGTTCATCCGATGAGATCATCGTGGAACATGTGTGATCCAACATGGGTATCTAGATCCCGCTGTTGGTTGTTGGTCGGAGAGATGTCTCGGTCATATCTACATGGTTCCCGAACCCGTAGGGTCTACACACTTAAGGTTTGGTGACGCTAGAGTTGTTATGGGAAATAGTATGTGGTTACCGAATGTTGTTCGGAGTCCCGGATGAGATCCCGGACATCATGAGGAGTTCTGGAATGGTCCGGAGGTGAAGATTTATATATGGGAAGTCATCATACGGTCACCGGAAGTATTCGGGGGTTTGCCGGTATTGTACCGGGACCACCGAAGGGGTTCCGGGGGTCCACCGGGAGGGTCCACCTGCCCCGGAGGGCCCTATGGGCTGTATGTGGAAGGGAACCAGCCTCTAAGTGGGCTGGGCGCTATTCCCCCCTAGGGCCCATGCGCCTAGGGTTGGGGGGAAACCCTAAGGGGGGCGCCCCCCTTGGCTTGGGGGGCAAGCCCCCTCCCCTTGGCCGCCCCCCCCTCTAGATCTCATCTAGAGGGGTCGGCCCCCTTCCCCCTTCACCCTATAAATAGGTGGGAGGAGGGAGGGCAGCAACACCTCATCCAAGGCACAACCCTCCCCCTCTCCAACACCCCCTCCTCCTCCGTTGAGCTTGGCAAAGCCCTGCCGGAGAAGTGCAAGCTCCACCACCACGCCGTCGTGCTGCCGGAGTTCTTCCCCAACTTCTCCTTCCCCCTTGCTGGATCAAGAAGGAGGAGACGTCCCCGTGCTGCACGTGTGTTGAACGTGGAGGCGCCGTTGTTCGGTGCTTAGATCGGAATCAACCGCGATCTGAATCGCTGCGAGTACGACTCCTTCATCCGCATTCTCTTAAGGCTTCCGCATCGCGATCTTCAAGGGTATGAAGATGCACTCCCGTCGCTCTTGTTGCCAGTCTCTCCATGGATTGATCTTGGTGATGCGTAGAATTTTTTTTTATTTCTGCAACGATCCCCAACACCCCTCGGGTTCAACCGTCGTCGATCTCATCCATGGCCCCGCCACTGATCTCCTCTGGCTCGCTGTCAACAATTTGCCATTCTACATCACTATCGAGCCCCTTTTGTCATTTCTGAAGGACACGTTCTGTGACGCTGGCTTGGGATCCACAGCTTCCAAGTCAGACCTCATCGACGGACCACGAGGAGGGCACCCTCTCCGGCTCTTCCAAGGGGAAAGAGCCCATCTGCTCTTCCAAGGGGAAAGCGCCCGTCTGCGACATCAGGGAGGGCACCCTACAGTCGTCCTCTTCCAAGGGGAAGGAGCCCATCTGCGACAACATGGAGCGCATCCAGGGTCCGTGCTCTTCCCACGGGAACGAGCCTATCTGTGACAAGTGAGGAAACCCATGATTTGTTTTGCCGTGCCTCTTCACAGGGGGAAACCCATGATTTGTTTCGTCGACTCCCTTTTGTAGTATAGTGATAATATGTCCTGGTGTAATTGCTATATCTGGTTGTGTGCAGTATGCCTTGTTTATTTCAGTTGTTCAAAATGTGATGCTCTATATGTGCAATTATCTACTATGCAGTACATTTCATCAATCCAGTTTAAACATACCGATAGGAATGCATATATTTGCTTGCTGTTAAGCCTGTTATAGCTAGCATATGCCTCTTTTAAAGTTTTTTGATTGTTCGGTTGTTTGTAGTTAGCATATGTTCAGTTTCGAATGCTATCTTTGGTTGTTCGTAGTATGCCTTGTTTATTCCAGTTATTCACAACGTGATGTTCTATATGTGCAAGTATGAACTGTGCAGTTCAATTTCATCAATACCAGTTTCATCAATACCACTATGAATGACTACATTTGGTTGCTGCATCTTGTAGTTAACACGCCTTTCCATTTTTATTTAACCATAACCAGTGTACTTAGACCGACACAATACCAGTTTGAATGATTATGTTTCCTTGTCGTTAAATGCTAGGCCTGTTGCAGTTAGCACACCTTTCCACTTGTTTTGCATTACTAGCGTGCTTAAACGTGCACACTGAAGCTATCTTTTAGAGATTATTTTGTCTGCCATGTATAATTTTGGTTGATGTTTAGCCTGTTGTGCTTAACATGCTTCTCGAAGTACCTACACAGGACAATTTTGGGAACGACTGTTGTTTTCCATCGAGGTTAGTTTCATCCCATGGCTTATATCTGCTCACTGTTCAGGATATCGGGAGCTAGTACCATATAGGTCGGCGGCTGATAAGGGACTAATCGGTGAATCGGAATTTTAACTAAATATATCTGCAACCCATTTTTCGTTAGGTTAACTAGGGCCATATGTAATATATCTGAGGCTACATAGCAACATGCACTATACTTAATGTCTGAATATGCAATCCTAGGCTACATAGCAACAAGGAAGAGTGTTACATTAATGTTCTAATGATGTCTAGATATACGTAGAAGAGCAGCGGCATCAACAGGAACAACACAGCCCTGTTTGGATACTCAACTTAGATAGAGGTTAGATTTAGTTTCTAGCTCATTACTAACCCTGAACTAACTCCATCCAAAGAGTTGTTTGGATGGTAGGGTTAGATTGACAATAAATGCACTAGGAGAACTAGCTCCAATTAGCACCTCTTGGGTTGGATAGTTTTTTGGGTGGGTTATAGATGCAACTAGCTCAAACTAGCCCTCATGTTTAGATATACTTTAGGGCTATTTGAGCCCGAACTAGCTCAAACTAATTGTAACCCATGGATACAGCAGCAGTTAATCAGCCGATAATTTGTAAGAATGAACTAAACTCCTTTCGGCCCATAATATCAGATGTTAATTCATCTAATATGTGAGTATATTGGATGTTATAAGATACTCCCTCCGTTCCTAAATATTTGTCTTTTTAGAGATTTCAAATGGACTACCGCATACGGATGTATATAGAGATATTATAAAAGAGTGTTGTACTACATCATTGTGCAATTGCAGTTTAGCTTCCAATATTAACTTGGTGCTTTTAGGTACATATGTCATTGGTAAAGATCTGCGTTTCGACCCTTTCTGCGTATGGGGCAATGAGATATCGATGAACCAACATCAAGTGAGGAAGCTGATAAAGATTGTTAGTAAAATGGGTCCAAAGATGTCAATTAAACTATTTGTTTACACTTTATCCAAGACAACAGCGAACTGTAGGATGGTAAGTAAGAACTCTGCAGCCTTCTTTTTACTGCCCCTACTGAGTTGTCTTAGATGACAATGTCTAAATCTTTTTCCTTTGCAGTGGTTGCCAAAGCAATTTACTCAAGATTACCTCTCAAACTACATGATTGGTTGGCATGCAAAGGTTAAAGTATTTCTACCAGAACACGATGATCATCTAGATGTTTTCATGAAGATCGTGAAGGATGGGCGGTCGGCCATCACAAGGGGTTGGACTAGAGTCGTGTGTGCCTTCTGCATGGAGGAGGGCATAATATGGGCATTCCGCTTCACCTTGTTCAGCAACCAGAATATATTTCGCCTCTTTCTTTACCGTCTTTGATAGTACAACTATACAACTGTGGTTCATCATTCTTTATTTCGTTTTTATGTAATTCTTGAACATATGTACCTACGAATCGAATAATGCATTGGTTGTTTGAACCTGATGGATATGAATAAAGTTGTAGCATACATTCAACTTCAAATTCAAATCCAAATCCAAATCCGGTACAATTTGGAAAGCAGCAATTAAATTACGGTGAAATTACGCTCTCCAGGTTGTTACGGCACACACGGTTGGTAAAACACAAACGTTTGCGATATGCACCATAATCCGAGAAGGTTCATAGAGAGGAAACGTGTGCAAGCATGCACACAGTTGCCGTTTACAAAGCGTGTGCGATGTCAAAAAATATCACAAACAGTGCGGGCAAACTAAACGTTTGTGTTAGTTGCCTTATCGTACACGATTCGCAACCATGAAATTTTTCTGATGAAGTATGCATCGTAAACGTTGCACCACAGAATAGTGTGTGCGATAGTTGTCGTGTACGACGATGTTATGACGGTCCGACATTTCGTAATCCTGTCCGACACTCGTACGACGATTAGCTAATCTTCCTAACGGTGAACCGTTTGTGATGGGCGGCGCATCATACACATTCTATAATAGTGAGCCGCTTGTGATGGGTTGTGCATCATAAACGTAGCACCACAGCATACCGACTACCATGGCAATGCGAGCAGAAATGAGTAGGAGTACTGTAGGGGCCCTATCCCCGACGGTTTCTGGGTCGTGTGGGAAGGACCCCCCTATCGCCCACACTCACTTGGCGACGGTTCCAAATGCCATCGGATAAAGGGGTTAAAACTGTTTGTTTAGGACCGACGCGTACCAGTGATGTCTTCAACAATAGTAACAGGGCCTTGCTGACAGAATTGTACACCGAGGTGTTTACTGCTTAGATCATATGAATCACAAGAAAGGTTAAAGAAAACAATGGAAAGGAAAAGGTGATCATCAGATTAAACAGAATAATAGCAAGGAAAATTGTGTTTAAACACATATTTCAGGGGGTATATCCTTCCCAAGGACAAGCAAAACATGATATTCATGATAGGATATAACATAGAAAACCCTTTAGGAAAGGGGATAGGAATTTCATGACATTACCCAAACAACGGTGTTTGAATAATCGATAAAGAAAATTTAGCATTGTGCTTCAAATGTTCTTATGGAAGATCAGAGTACCACAGACATGCTTCGAGATAGCATTGACATGGTCTTCAAGCAAAGGTCGGAATTTGGATACACAAAGGATCCATCAGGAACAATTTGTAGAATAAGTCTTACAATTTCCTCAGGGAAGAATGGATAACCTTGTTAAAAAGGAAACTATAACAATAGGTCCTCCGGCCAGGTGTGCTAGGAATGACACCACCTTACCAGGTCATATAAAGACCAATGTTATAACTCTTGGAAATATATTCCATCCATCATATCTGGCCGAGATTCATATTTGATTGGTGTCAGGATACCTCAGACTCAGGATGCCTGAGAAGAAAAAGGTGCAACACAAATTAACGAGATGGCGTTGCAAGATTCTCAGGAAATGAACTATGGAAGCAAGTTCTGAAACAAGAGTTCATCATTAAACCAAGGAGAGGGTGAGGAGGTGGCTGATGGACTCAACGAAAATTCATTCACACTTCCAAAAGATGGATTTCCACAATTATGTGAACAAAGAGATAACATTTGTCAGATCAAATGATATAAAGATGTATACTCAAGGAAAACATACACCACTAAACATTGGTTGAAAGGTGCACCCAAGATATGGGCATAGGTAGCACGATCAATGTTAGAATGCTGATTCAATAACCATTAGTCTAAGCATGAACGGTTGACCATTAACTTCAAAGCACTAGGGTTGCTAGAAGGGCAGAATCCAAACGGCACAGTTCACTTGTTGGTATCCCGGTTAGAATCAACACGAGGACCAAGAAAAATGGTGACGGTGAGAAGTATCACTATACCAAGAATTCTTAAGAGGCGGAGTAATCCTCACAACATCCTTGACATAAATACAGTAATACTTCAAGGTAGAGCATAATACCAGCTTGATACCAAGTTGCATCCACAACATGAACAAGTTTGTGATGAAAGGAAGATAAGGATATTGTCGATGGTAACTCAATTTACCAAGGGACGAGGATGGCACTTATCATCATGAATCCGATTGATATCCTGGAAGGAGTCAAAATGTTGATGATGATCATGACAAATTTTGTCGAGAGGCTCCACGAAGAAGCAATCGACCAACGACTACATCAAGCAAAATGACTAATGCAGCGAAAGATTATTGGAACCACAGATACGACACCAACTCGGAATCAAGCTTGTTGTTCGAGGTGAAACGATAAGACAAGGAAGATCGACGTAAGCTTAGCTCATCATCGAAAGTTGTGCTCCAGGAATAAGGACCAAGTAGCACAGTTAAAATCAGCATGACAATGATATAGCCGATCAGGCTAGGAATGACCTCATCGAGTACAAACTCATAAGTAAAGAAGATTACTAAGAGTTGTTTAATCGTGATGCGGACTCGACTCAGTTATCGGTGTCTGATTTCTACTACGCAACTTTATCCTTGTAGACGTTATTGGGCCTCCAAGTGCAGAGTTTTGTAGGACAACAACAAATTTCCCTCAAGTGGATGACCTAAGGTTTATCAATCCATGGGAGGCGTAGGTTGAAGATGGTCTCTCTCAAGCAACCCTGCAACCAAATAACAAAGAGTCTCTTGTGTCCCCAACACACCCAATACAATGTATTGTATAGGTGCACTAGTTCGCCGAAGAGATGGTGATACAAGTGCAATATGGATGGTAGATATAGGTTTTCCTAATCTGAAAATATAAAAACGGTAAGGTAACTAACGGTAAAAGTGAGCAAAAACGGTATTGCAATGCTAGGAAATAAGGCCTAGGGTTCATGCTTTCACTAGTGCAAGTTCTCTCAACAATGATAACGTAATTAGATCATATAACAATCCCTCAACTTGCAACAAAGAGTCACTCGAAAGTCACTAATAGCAGAGAACAAACGAAGAGATTATTGTAGGGTACAAAACCACCTCAAAGTTATTCTTTCTGATCGATCTATTGGGCTATTCCTATAAGTGTCACAAACAGCCCTAGAGTTCATACTAAAATAACACCTTAAGATACACATCAACCAAAACTCTAATGTCACCTAGGTACTTCAATGTCACCACAAGTATCTGCGGGTTTGATTATAGGATATGCATCACACAATCTCAGATTCATCTATTCAAACCAACACAAAGAACTTCAAAGAGTGCCCCAAAGTTTCTACCGGAGAGTCAAGACGAAAACATGTGCCAACCCGTATGCATAAGTTCACAAGGTCACTAAACCCGCAAGTTGATCACCAAAACATACATCAAGTAGATCACGTGAATATCCCATTGTCACCGCAGATAAGCACATGCAAGACATACATCAAGTGTTCTCAAATCCTTAAAGACTCAATCCGATAAGATAACTTCAAAAGGAAAACTCAATCCATTACAAGAAGGTAGAGGGGGAGAAACATCATAAGATCCAACTATAATAGCAAAGCTTGCGGTACATCAAGATCATGCCAAATCAAGAACACGAGAGAGAGATCAAACACATAGCTACTGGTACATACCCTCAGCCCCGAGGGTGAACTACTCCTTCCTCCTCATGGAGAGCGCCGGGATGATGAAGATGGCCACCGGTGATGGTTTCCCCCTCCGGCAGGGTGTCGGAACAGGGTCCGGATTGGTTTTTGGTGGCTACACAGGATTGCGGCAGTGGAACTCCCGATCTAGGTTCTGTTATAGAACTTTGGGGATATATAAGAGGTGTTGGCATCGAGAACAAGTCAGGGGAACCCACGAGGCAGCCACAAGGTTGGGTGGCGCCCCCCCACCCTTGTGGTGGCCACGGGACTCCTCTGGTGTATCTCCGGTACTCCATGGGCTTCTTTTGGTCCAAAAATAATCTCCAGAAAGTGTCAGCTCAATTGGACTCCGTTTGATATTCCTTTTCTCCGAAACCCAAAAACAAGGGGAAAACAGAAACTAGCACTAGGCTCTAGGTTAATAGGTTAGTCCCAAAAATCATATAAAATAGCATATAAGTGCATATAAAACATCCAAGATAGATAATATAATAGCATGGAACAATAAAAAATTATAGATACGTTGGAGACGTATCAATGTCCTTGAGTGTTTAATAACTCAGAGCCCTTGAAACAATTGGAATCGGTGAGAATATAGTACTTGATGGAGAACTCATAAGAAGTTATGCAGTCATGTGATAATCTCGAGATATCAGGGGGTAATACTCGATGACAGACCAAAGTAGAGGTTGGACTGGGGTATTCCTCTGCCAAAGACAGGTGGTTAAACTTGCACAAGAAATGGTGTTTAAAGGAGAACATGGTTGGAACCACGATTGTAAAAGGCCAGATACCAGATATAAGATGAACTTATACCAAGGAAATAGTTAATTTAAGAGAAGCTTTAATGATAAGATCTACATCGTGTCCATGGGCATGAACACAAAGTTCAAGGTCGACTCCCACTTCTTCAATGCATAACCTTTCATTCACTACTCTATTAAAAATGATTTGAGTGCGAAGACCTGCCTGGTGAATTTGTTAGGGCCCCGATCCTAAGTCACACCGATCTAGCATGTAACAAATCATATCACTTTGCGGCCTCACGCACGGTATTCCCACAGGTGCCACCTTACCTGGCCCGGGACCGTTTGCACCTTTTGGCTCACGTATATGATACTGTCGCTAGCATCCATATGATAGAGAACCCGGGCCGACATGGCTACTAACTTACAGGGACAGGCATACATGACCCAGCAACGAATGTGTCGATCGTCAACGTATGAACCCAAGTCGTAGCAAGCTACAAGGACTTAAAGGAAAAACGTGTGACATTTCCCCGAAGCGACAAACATAGGAACGAAGAAGGACACATGCCGGCCAGCCTAAGTGTTTCGGAGTAGTAGCAAGCTACCATGGCTCAGTGGAAGCACTAGGAGACATTTCCCCATAAGAGAGGCTACCAAGAATAAAGAACTAGGTTGGCAGATCCCATACATACCAAGCATTTCAATAACATACACACAATATGCTCGATATCTGCAAATACAACATGGCATCACAAAAAACTCTACGACTCAAAGTATTTATTTAAAAGGCTCCGGAGAGTCATACATAGTAAGAATTACAATCATGGGTCACATGACCCAACATACAGAGCATACAAGCAACAGAATCATAACATGTCTGAGTACAGACAACTACAAATGAAAAAAGGTTGAGAAGCCTGACTATCTACAAGACCCTTCCAAGGTACAAGATCGTAGCTGAGGTAACAAGCTAAACCTCGGAGTCCACGCGGAACTACTAGTGTGACTGAAGTCTCTCTGCAAAACATAAATTAAGAAAACGTGAGTACAAATGTACCCAGCAAGACTTACATCGGAACTAGCTACATATGCATCATTATCAACAAAGGGGGTGGTGGAGTTTAACTGCAGCAAGCCAGCTTTGACTCGGTGGCTATCCTGAACTACGACTGCAAGTAACTCTTTTGAGGTGGCGCACACGAGTCCACATATTCACCATATCAATACACCACTATGGATCCTCTCCCGTCTCCCTACGAGAACGCCATCCATAGCACTCATGCTTATCTTGTGCATTTTAGAGTATCCACTTTCACTTGTGTATGAACTGCATAAGCAACCAAGTAGTCCTTTACCGCAGACGCGGCTATTTGAATAGTTTTGTTACCCTGCAGGGGTGTACTTCTTCAGACACGCGCTCACCACTTATCGCCGTTTACACGACATGTACTCGGCAACCTTCAAGCAGAAGCCTGGCGAGGGTGTCGGCCACGACCTGACTAACCACACAAGTCCCTAGTCCATGTTTAGCGCCTATTCAGGTTCCATCCGCAGGGAGTTCGGCCGAGGTTTCCACTATGGCCCCGAATGATGTGTGCAGGGTTCCTGAGGCACCAAACGGGTGTCTCGGTACACCGGGCCACGTGCCTACCGCATCGTCAGCGCTGCGCACGGCCTCCAGCATACTACAAACACCGGAAACTACTTGCAACTCCTGGACAGAGGACAGGGCGGTTAATAAGTCGAGAGGGTTCGTTGGTTTTGGGCCCAACAGGTGGTAGTAGCTGATCTTAAATCACACATACAGATCTCAGTTCCTAAGGACGGTTCCAATGAAACAACTCACCATGTACTCCCACATGGCCTCTCATCAATACCTTTACCAAATCGTGTTCACACACTTAGCTCACACACAGTAGGACATGTTCATCACCATTCCAATTCATCCCCGATGAATCGGACCTGACTCAACTCTAAGCAGTAGCAAGCATGACAAACAAGCATGAATGAGTAGGCACATCAGGGCTCAAACAACTCCTACTCATGCTAGTGGGTTTCATCTATTTACTGTGGCAATGACAGGTCATGCAGAGGAAAGGGGTTCAACTACCGCAACATGTAACAGATGAATCGTTGTTGTCCTAATGCAGTAAAAGAGAGCAGGAGCGAGAGAGTGGGTTTGTATTAGAATGAACAATGGGGGTTTTGCTTTCCTGGCACTTCTGAAGATAGTATAGTTCTTCATCGGTGTCATCGAACTCATCGGCAGAACCACGCCTACTGAGAGGGGACAAATACCGACAAACAAGAGGGAACACAATCAATGCAATGCAACAATATGATGCATGATTATGACACGGCAATATGCTGTGATTTGAGCTAATGCAACTAGCAACACAATTCAATGAAGTTGGTTTGAACCCAAGGTCCAAATTCAAACTCCATATATGGATATTCAAATGCCATTTAATTGATTGATCTGATCAGCAGGCATGGAAATGCCATAAACAGATTCTTTGGATTTTCTAATAATTTTTCATATATAAATTATTTCATTTGGAGTTACGGTTGAATTCTATGAGTTTTAGAAGTTTTGGGCATTTTCTGAAATATCCAGGATTGTTTTTAATCCAGAAAATGTTAACCACGTCAGCATGACGGCAGCATGACATCAGCAGGTCAACAATGACTGTCCAGGTCAAGCCTGATGGCAGGGACCCACACGTCAGTGTCTTAGGGCTGGTTTGGGTGGATGGCAGGTGGGACCGGTCGACGCTGACTTGGCCAAAGTCAAAGCTGGCACGTGGGGTCCGCAAGATTAGCACTAATCTAAATAGGAAATTTAAACTAACCTAATTAGGCTCACGGACCCACAGGGCATCGACACAGGGCGCTAACTAAACATGATTAGCACCTAAGCTAATGGTGCCACATCAACTGTCGGCGTTTAACCGCCGGCGACCACAGACCGCGGCGGTGCCCACGTCGGGTTTGCTCTACGGGCCACCGTTCGACGCGCGTGTCGGATCGCGGGTTCCGGCAAAACCCTCAAGGTTCGAACTCTGGGGTGCGCACGAAGATCTCCCCCTACCGATCCGCGTCCTAGCTTCACTAAGATCTCGTAGGCTAACTCGACGAACTCACAGCACAAGGGACACAAGGTTTACACTGGTTCAGGCCACCGTTGTGGTGTAATACCCTACTCCAGTGTGGTGGTGGTGGATTGCCTCTCGGGCTGAGGATGAACAGTACAAGGGGAAGAACAGCGTCCTGAGGTCGAGGTGTTCTTGTGCTTGGTGAACTTGTGTGGGTGAGGATTACTCAAGATGAGATTCGATCCCTCCTACTGTGGTGGCTAGCCCTATTTATAGAGGCCCTGGTCCTCTTCCCAAATATTGAGCGGGAAGGGAGCCAACAACGGCCAATTTGAAAGGGGACAGCTAGTACAGCTTATCCTGACAAAAGTAGTCTTCGCGTGCAAAAGGCTCAGGTGGTGACGCCGCCTTGGGCTCCATGGTGACCTCCGTCTTGTCGTCCTGCTGGTCTTGGTCTCGTTGCACTGATATGGAAACCTTTGCTTGACGCCTCGGTACCCCGCGTCTGCGCTTGCCTCCTTAGCACCAAAGAGGAAACAAGGACACTGTGCGCGCTGGTGCCCGCCTGGTCTTGATCGTCATGGCTCACGTCACGAGAACCTCGCGAGGTTTGCCTTGCCTTGCCTCGTCATGGGCCCGCTCGCAGAGCCACGCCGTGGGCCGCAGGCAAGCAAGTCTGGGGACCCCTGTTCCCAGAACGCCGACAGTAGCCCCCGGGCCCAAGGCGCGCTCGGGCTTGGCTTCGAGGCGAAGCCAAGGGTCAAGTGCGAAGCACCGCGGGCCCCCAATAGCCTGCGGTCTTGGTCGACGCGTGGCGGTTGATTGGACGTGGGCGTCTCCGCTTCCCCACACTGCCTCGGTAACTGCCCGACTTGACAAAGGCTGGCACGAACAGTGCTTGCCTTCATTGCTCCCTTCGCCTTGCTCAGATTTCCTTTCTCACGCCCTGCCTCCAAAATCCCTAGATCTGCTTCCATCCTCCACCGCATCAGCGACCGATGGCGCCGCACAAGGTGAAGCTCTCCTCGTCGCCGGCTTGGTACAAACCGGCTCTCGACGCACCCAGCATCTCGGAGAAGAGCCTCGCCGCCACGCGCTTACTAGCTGCGGGGGAGAGCAACTAGAGTGGGAAGACGGAGCTCCGGGTTGCCTCCGACACGCCGGAACCTGAGGGGAGTACCTTTTTCCCCTTTTTCACGAGTAGCATCACCGCGGGGCTGGTTCCCCCCTTTTCTGACTTCTTATATGAGGTCCTTGGCCACTACGGGGCTGCACGTGCTGCACCTTCATCCCAACTCCATCATTCTCTTGTCCATCTTCGCCTACTATTACGAGGCGTATCTGGGCGTGATGCCGTCAGTGGCTCTGCTGCGCCACCTCTTCTTCCTCCGTGTCAGCAAGGGTCATATCTCCGGGTGCGCCAATTTCATCGCGGCCGGCAAGGCCAACTCGATCTGGAATACCGGGAAGAAGGCCGACAACCGCAGGGCCAAATGGGTCATGATGGGCGCCAAGTGCGTCCACCCGCGCTTGGCGCTACCGACGGAGATGCCCCAGTCCGACAGGGGGTGGTCTTGTGCAAAGCTTACTAACGAGCAGGCGTCGTCGGTGTTGGAGCAAATGAAGGCCGACCTGAAGCCGGGCAATGCGAGGGCGGTCAAAGTGATAGGGGCCATGCTCCTGAGGGAATTCTTGATGCTGCGCGTTGCTCCACTTCAGGCGCGTGCGCGCCCCTTGTGGAGCCTTGGAGATGAAGAGGACAAGATTCGCCTAAGCACGGAGGCCTTGCCTGATGATGAGCTGTTCGCAGTTTTGCGCCTCTTGGTCGGGGACCACCAAGAGTACCGTCGAGCGCCTTCGTTCCCCTGTTCTGCCACACGGACTGGGAGCAGATCTGTCACAGCCCTAGAATTGCTTGTAGTTAATTGCATGAAAGCATTCATGTCATCATGTTTAATTCAAATGAATTTGAATTGGGGATGGCCAAACCCTAGCACCAAATGAATTCAACTAGGTTCAAAATAAAAATATTTTCATTAAACCCAAAATGCCCTTCAAAAATGTTCATTATTTATGGAAAAAGGTTAAAACCTTTACCAGAGGTCCTGCACATTTTTCCAAGGCATTTATGGTCTTTGAATTAATTCAAACATATTTGAATTGGAGCTATTTGAATGCTATATATATTTCAGATGCTCCAAAAATGTTGGAAATTGTTAAGGGTCACTGGAATAATTCAGAAGTCACCCATAATTATTTCCAGGATTTTATGAAATGGTTTAGTATTATTACTAAATCAAAACAGAGCAAAAGAAATAGAAAATAGAAAGAAAAATAAAGGCAACAGGAAACCTACCTGGCCCCAAACCTACCTGGCGGCCCACTTACCTGGCCCAACCCACCACCGCAGCCTCCCTGTCGTCTTCCTCCCTGGACAGAAGGACAGACGCGTGGTCGCCGCGCGCATGCAGGCGCTGCGCCACCTCCTGCTTCGCCGTGTCGCGCTCTCCGTCAACCCAACCCCGCACCTGGAGACGGCTCGAAGCCCCTCTCTCCTCTCCCTCACTCGCTGCACTCTCTCCCTCTCCTCTGCCCCTTCTCCAGCAGCCGCCCGAGAGCCACCGAGCTCGCCGCTGCCGCCCGCCTGACCACCGTACCTCCCTCGCCCTCTCACTGTGCCAAGAAGCTCCGCCGCTTCGTCCTCGACGTCCCCACCGAACCACGCGTTGCCAGAAGCCCCGAACGCCCTCACCGCCGCAGTCATCTTCAACCTTCAGTCACCGAGATCGCCGGCGCCCGTTCGTCACCTTCGACGCCTCCCCCAAGCCGCTGAGAAGCTCAACGACCTCCATGTGAGCCCCGCATCGTTTCCCCCTACTCCTGTGCTTGATTTCGAGCTCTGGCCGTCGTTTTCATGGAAGCCGAGGAGCACCGCCGCCCGAGCTCAATGCCGTTGATGCTCCGGTGACCTTACGGTCAGGAGCGTGTTCCTAGAGTCCTAGTGCGGTTGTGTAGACGTCGTAGACAACAAAATCCAGCCGTTTCCCTCACCCTAGCGCCGATTGCTTCATGCCCGTAGGTTCGGCCGCCGCTCGGCTCGTCGCGGGCGTCGATTCCGGTGACCCCGTAACCTGCTGCTGCCTCCGCTAGATGCGCGGGATCAAGGGCTATCGCCCGGTGCCCTGGGCACGTCCAGCCGACAGCCACATCGCGATTCCGGCAAGCCGCCGCCGCACTGTGAGGTCGCCGGCGTCCAACTCCGGTGGCTGGTGACGTGGCACCATCATTAGTGCCTAACTGACCCCCCAGAGCCACTGCCATGTGGGCCCCTGTGCCTATTTAGATTAGTTTAACTTCTGTTTAGATTAGTGCTAATCTTGCGGACCCCACGTGTCAGTTTGACTTTGACCAAGTCAGCGTTGACCGGTCCCACCTGTCATCCACTCAAACCAGCTCTGAGTCACTGACCAATGGGTCCCACTGGTCAGGTTTGACCTGGACCAGCCGCTGTTGACTTGCTGACGTCATCCTGACGTAGTGCTGACGCAGTAATTTAATTACTGGAATTATTTTATACAGGAAATTCCAGAAAATGCTATAAACTTCTAAAATTCATAGTAATTCAACCATAACTCCAAATGAAACAAGTTATATATGAAAAATGATCAGAAAAATCCAATCTATCCATCTGTACCATTTTCATGCATGTTAAAACAACTTATGGCTGCTGTTTAGGCCAAATCATATAAATGGCATTTAAACCCTCACATATGGAGTTTGAATTTGAACCTAGGGTTCAAACCAACTCCATTTAACATGTTGCTAGTTGCATTAGCTTAAAACATAGCATATTGACATGTCATGATCATGCATCATATTGTGCATTGCATTGATTGTGTTTTCCTTCTCTGTTGCCGGTAATTGTCCCCTCTCGGTAGACGCTGCTCCGACACTGTGATCGTTGACACTAATGAAGACTCAATGTTATCTTCAGAAGTGCCAGGCAAGAAAAACCCCCTTGTTCATTCCGATACAATCCCACTCTCTCGCTCCTGCTCTCTTTTACTGCATTAGGACAACAACGTTTCATCTGTTACTTGTTGCGGTAGTTGAACCCCTTTCCTCTGCATGACCTGTCATTGCCACAGTAAATAGATGAAACCCACTAGCATGAGTAGGAGTTGTTTGAGCCCTCATGTGCCTACTCATTCATGCTTGTTTGTCATGCCTGCTATTGCTTAGAGTTGTGTCAGGTCTGATTCATCGGGAATGAATTGGAAAGTTGTGAACATGTCCTACTGTGTGAGAGCTAAGTGTGTGAACACGATTTGGTAAAGGTAGCGGTGAGAGGCCATGTAGGAGTACATGGTGGGTTGTCTCATTGAAGCCGTCCTCAAGAACTGAGTTCTGTGTTTGTGATCCATGAACAGTTACTACCACACATTGGGTTCCGGTAACTCGACCCCTCTCGGCTTATTAACCGCCTCGATGTCTGTCCAGGAGTTGCAACTAGTTTCTGGTGTTTGTAGGTTGTGTTAGTAGTCTACCAAGTGGTACCCGGTACAGGTGGGCTTGGGACAGACTAGGCACCATGGCACGGTGTACCAAGCGTAGATCCATCCGTCGAGGTGGGCTTGGGAACCATGTACACATCATTTGGGGCCGTGAGCGACACCCCGGCCGGATCTCCTTGCGGATGGAACCTGAATAGGCGATAAACCTGGACGAGAGACTTGTGTGGTTAGTCAGGTCGTGGCCGACTCCCTCGCCAGGCTTCCGCTGGAAGGTTGCCGAGGTACACGACGTGTACATGGTGGTAAGTGGAGAGAGCGTGTGTGACGAAGTACACCCCTGCAGGCTTAATATGATCTATTCGAATAGTCGTGTCCACGGTAAAGGACTTCTGGGTTGCCTGTACAGTTCATAGACAAGTGAAAGTGGATACTCTAAAATGCACAAGATAAGCGTGAGTGCTATGGATGGCGTTCTCGTAGGGAGACGGGAGCGGATCCATAGTGGTGTATTGATATGGTGAATATGTGGACTCATGTGCGCCACCTCAAAAGAGTTACTTGCAGTCGTAGTTCAGGATAGCCACCGAGTCAAAGCTGGCTTGCTGCAGTTAAACTCCACTACCCCCTTTGTTGATACCGATGCATATGTAGCTAGTTCTGATGTAAGTCTTGCTGGGTACATTTGTACTCACGTTTGCCTATTTTATGTTTTGCAGAGAGACGTCAGTCTCGCTAGTAGTTCCGTGTGGACTTCGACGTTTAGCTTGATACCTCAGCTACGATCTTGTGCCCTCGGCAGGATCTGGTAGATAGTCAGGCTTCTCAGCCTTTTTCATTTGTAGATGTCTGTACTCAGACATGTTAAGCTTCCGCATGTGCTTTGACTTGTATGCTCTGAATGTTGGGTCATGAGACCCATGTTTGTAATATCTGGCTCTTCGGGGCCTAATGAATAAATACTCTGAGTCGTAGAGTCTTGTTGTGATGCCATGTTGTATTTGCACATATCGAGCATATTGTGTGTATGATTGAAATGCTTGGTATGTGTGGGATCCGACAACCTAGTTGTTTATCCTTGGTAGCCTCTCTTATGGGGAAATGTAGTCTTGTGCTTCCATGAGCCATAGTAGTCCGCTACAGCCCGGTTCACCCGAGTCCTGCTAGCCCAGCACTACTGCTCCAGAACACTTGACTGGCCGGCATGTGATTCACTTCGTTCCTGTGTCTGTCCCTTCGGGGAAATGTCACGCGGTGACATCCGGAGTCCTGCCTAGCCTGCTACAGCCCGCGTTCCCGGAGTCCTGTTAGCCTAGTGCTACAGCCCGGATTCACACGCTGCTGACCGACATGCTCGATGTTGATTCATGTATGCCTGTCCCCGTAAGTTAGTGCCACTTTGGGTTCACGACTAGTCATGTCGGCCCGGGTTCTCTGTCATATGGATGCTAGAGACACTATCATATACGTGAGCCAAAAGGCGCAAACAGTCCCGGGCCATGGTAAGGCGACACCCGTGGGAATACCATGCGTGAGGCCGCAAAGTGATATGAGGTGTTACCGACTAGATCGATGTGACTTGGAATCGGGGTCCTGACAAGATCGTGGCCTCCAGACCAACTTTTGATGGCCGCGGGCTGGTGCCACCAGCGCCTAAAGGGCCCCCTGCGGCGCCAAAGCCGGTGGAGCTGTCTTCTGATGAGTTTCACAGGAAGGAAGAAGAGGAGGAGGACTCGGAGGTGAACCCCGAGGAGACGGGGGAAACTTCCCCTTGATCAAGGCCGACATCCTCCGCACCCTGCCGGACGATGAAGAGGCCGATGCCCACCAGGAGAAGTGAGAGCAGATCGCTGTCCCGACGAGGGGCAGGTCATTGCTGGTCTCTCGAGATGCTGCCCCGCCTTGACGCCGCATGGAACTACCTCCGGCCCTTCTGCTGCTGTCGGTGTCAAAACCGACGGATCTCGGGTAGGGGGTCCCGAACTCTGCGTCTAAGGCTAATGGTAACAGGAGGCGGGGGACACAATGTTTACCCAGGTTCGGGCCCTCTCGATGGAGGTAATACCCTACTTCCTGCTTGATTGATTTTTGATGATATGAGTATTACAAGAGTTGATCTACCCCGAGATCGTAGAGGCTAAACCCTAGAAGCTAGCCTATGATTATGATTGTTTTTCCTCTGTCCTACAGACTAAACCCTCCGGTTTATATAGACACTGGAGGGGGCTAGGGTTACACAGAGTCGGTTACAAAGAAGGAGATCTACATATCCGAATCGCCAAGCTTGCCTTCCACGCAAAGGAGAGTCCTATCCGGACACGGGGCGAAGTCTTCAATCTTGTATCTTCATAGTCCAACAGTCCGGCCAAAGTGTATAGTCCGGCAGTCCGAGTACCCCCTAATCCAGGACTCCCTCAGTAGCCCCTGAACCAGGCTTCAATGACGATGAGTCCGGCGCGCAGATTGTCTTCGGCATTGCAAGGCGGGTTCCTTCTCCGAATACTCCATAGAAGATTATGAACACAAGGATCGTGTCTGGCTCTGCAAAACAAGTTCCACATACCACCGTAGAGAGAATAATATTCCACAAATCTAATCTGCTGACAACTTTCATAGCATGACATCATGCCGCGGCCCGGTCTTTATACGAACCGTTTTCTCCCAGCCTGCTACTGCACGTATTGCGAGGCGGTTTTCTTGGCATGTCTTGTCGAAGCAGAGATCGTGTCCCCCTTATCACGGGATTCTCATCAATACGGGCGTGGGTAACCCAATCGTGTTACTAACATGACTCCTCGGTTCTAGGAAAGTTTCGAACGGCCATGTGGAGGACGCTTGATATTCACCCTCTTTATAAAGAGGTCCAGACCTGTCCTTTTCTTTCCACGCCCAATCCTTCCCTTTTCCTACCTCGAGTTCCAACACCCAAGGTTCAGGCTAAGCACTCCAGACCTTCACTCATGTCCGGCTCCAACCTTCAAGGCCGGTGGATGGCCCCTTCTGTTATAGAGGAGGACATCAAGAAGCTTAGGGAGGCTAGGTATCTGACCGCCGAAATCCAGCACCGGCTACCTGCTCAGGGGCAGGTTATCCCCACTCCTGAACCCAATGAGAGTGTCGTATTCGTTTCCCACTTCCTTCGAGGGCTTGGCCTTAGTCTTGATCCCTTCGTAAGAGGGCTCATGTTCTATTACGGGCTAGATTTCCATGATCTAGCTCCAGATTCCATCCTTCACATCTCGTCATTTATCGTCATGTGTGAGGCCTTCCTCCGCACTACCCCACACTTCGGCTTATGGCTCAAGACCTTCAATGTGAAGCCGAAGATGATCGAGGGGTGACACGCAGAGTGCGGAGGCGCTATAATAAGCAAAGGTGCCGACGCCCCATGGCCGAAGCGTTCCTTCCCGGAGGTGTCCGAATTATGGCAGCGGGAGTGGTTTTACATCACTGCCCCCCCCGGGGTACAAAGTGGGCAGCCGCCCAGCCTTTCGCCCAGGTCCTTTGCCTCAACTGGCATCATGGGTCAACAAAGGGCTGGACTGGGGGCCAGTTAATGATGTGCTGACGCTGCAAAGCCGCATCCGAGATCTCCTTAGGCGGGACGTCAGTCTCGTCCAGGTAATGCAAGTAATGCTGGTTCGTCGGGTCCTGCCATGCAAACGTCGCCCTCTCCGTATGTGGGAGTTCAACCCGGAAGGACCGCGAACTATTCAACACTTCCTCGGCGTGACGCTCGAAGGGATGTATCAATTATTCTCCGGATCACGAATAAAGTGTCCGGACACCACCGAGGATGCGGGTCTGAACTGCAATCGTCCAGATACCCAAGTAAGTAACTCTGCAACCGAACACACTGTTGTTATGTTTGTTATAACATCATTCTGATAAACCACCCTTGGCCAGGATTGGATAAGGAAGGCGGAGAGGATCAGGTGTTCGGCCCCTCTTCCTGGAGGCTCGCCGAATCCTGTTCTAGCCAGGATGCTGGAGCGCGCACCCTACCAAGTGCCATCAGGAGAAGATGAAGGGAGGCATAGAGAAGCCGAGAGCGGGCTTCATACATTACACATCCAAACCGGGGGAATTGGTACCTGCGCAAAGGAGGGTGATCGGGGAGGTGAACCTAAAATCCCCTCTCCCCATGGGAAGAAAAGGAGCGCCCCTGAAGATTTGGAAACAGAGGCTTCCAAATGAGGGAAGAAACCCTCGCCAGGGGGCCCTAGGCCAGAGGGCGTGCTTGCCGCACAGTGCCCGCAAGAGGGCCATCCATCAACCGAGCCGTAAGTGAACACAGGCACTTTGATAAATATATTTTTTGATTCTCTGAGAATAATAACCGGGACATATGTTTTGCAGTCCGGCTCATAGCCTTTCTCAACAAAGTTCGTCTTCGGGGGATCTTCTTCCGGAGATGATGGAGAGCGAAACGCCTTCCCCTGCTTCCCCGCATCGCGAGACGGACAACCCTGAGGTGTCGTCGTGGAGGATTTCTCCTGATCCGCAAAGGCCAGAAGGTAACTCTTTGGCCGCCCGAAGTCCGGAGTATCCGGCTCATCAGGAGAGCAACAGAAAGAGTCCGGGACTATCCAGTATGCAACCGGACACATTAATGGGTCTTTTGGAGCAAGCGGCTATCTCATAGGGACATCATACCTTGATGGGTACGGTGGTTGAGAGGATTTCATCCGCCAAAAGCAGGTTAAATGAAGCGTTTACAAGCCTATTAAGAGGCTTTGAGGTACGCGAAGTAATATATATATTTTTGGCTGTACCGCACATGCTAGGTGTGCTCTGTATAGATAGTAGCCCCTGAGACTCTGGTTGCCGACCAGAGGCGGCGAACAGAGGATCATAGTCCCAGGTAATAATCGCTCTGCTGTCATGTGCAGGCGGCTGAGGGTCCGGTGGCTGACCGGACTGCTGATTTTGCCGAACTGAGGCGGCAGCTTGACGCGGCAGATGCCAACATCGCGCTTGTAAACAAGCGGCTTGACGAGGCACAGGGTATGTATTTTCGGGTGGTTGGCAAATATTAAGAGGAGCATGATGCTAGTATCTATAATACGCTTTGATTGCAGATGGAGCTGCTGCTGTGGAGACCCTGCGGGCGGAACTTGCCCGAGCCAAGGAGCAAGCCAGAAGAAGTGACGCGGCCGCCCTAAAGGCAGCCGAACAGTTAAAGGCCGAACAGGCTGCTCATCGCCAGAGCGAAGAGAAAATAGCCAACATGGCTCTTGAGCTGCAAAATACCACGAGCCGCTATGAGCTCCTCGAGAGGGAGAACCAGACGAAAGCGGCTGACTTGAAGAAGGCCTTAGAAGCAGCAAAGGAAGCGCGCTCTTGAATCAGAGCGGCGCGGGAGGAGCTTCGCCAAGCCGGAGATATCACGGATGGGAAGCCCTTCCTATTGCGGACGAAGTTCGGCGATCCGAAGTATGCCCCTCTGGATAAATTATGGAGTGCTGCGGACGCATACTTGGATTTAGCAAAGAGTGCTGCTGATGCGACTGAGTACTACAAAGATCAGAAGGATCATGAGGTAGAAAAATTGTTCTGGTCGCAGTTTAGTGCTCCTGAGCGTCCGCTGCTGTTGAATCAACAAATGGCCCAGTGGGCCGAGCTCCATAGATTGTTCGGGCTTGCCATGAGGTCTGTCGTGGATCATCTTTGGCCGAAGGAACCAAGTCTGGATAGTTATTTTGATTTAGTGCAACGATTTCTTCGTGCTGTGCCGCATATCGACGCTGCAAAGAGGTCGGCGTGCATAGAGGGCGCGCGGATGGCTCTTGCCCGTGTTAAGACACATTGGGAGGGATGGGGCCACCGCTATTGCAACCAGGAGTCCAACCGGAGGCCAGGACTTGCCCGGGCACTATTTTGAAGAAGTCCTAGAAGGCGCCCGTTTAATAGAGGCTCAGTGCTCAAAAGGTACCATGTTCTAGTGACATGTATCTTGATTGTAAAAACAATGCTATTTTGATTATAAAGGCTATTTTTATACTTTTGCACGTAAAGTATTGAGTGCCTCCTGTGCGGCCATTTATGTATGTATGTATAACCTAAAAGATTGCAGTCGTCGGCTTCATCCCCCACGCATATAATGCAGGGGTGTTCGGTTAAAGCGCATAATCACACTTAATCCAACGTCTTGGTCCGTTTGAGGAGGTGATAGCGCGGTGAACAAGGCAACCGGACTATATTGCTTTAACACTTTCACTTAGCCATAGGAGTTTGACGGTGGGGCTACTATATAGCACCTGGTACTTCCGTGTTCATTCGAATACGGTGTGTGTACGTACATGACCGGGAAACGGTCCTTCGTTCATGCGGAGGAATCCTGAAGATTCCGATGAGTCATCGAGTGGTTGACCAGTCACTCGCTTTATCATGATAGTCAGTTTTCGGCTTTCTCTACTGAGGTGCTTGCGCAGATGAACCGGGGCACAATCGCAGTAGTTCTCCCGGTGGCACCTTAGCCGATAGAGCGGAACGTAAGGTATCAAAACACGGGAGCCGGGCAAACCCAACATTTGACCAAATACATGATTCGGAGCTGATGCATATAAGGCCAAACTCGCGACGTCGAACACTCCCTAAGGTATCCGGACTTTACAACATATACTGGGGTGAGTAACGCCCTTGATAATGAGCCCTAAGTTTCCAGGTACATGCGTGAATCTGGCGTCACGAAATGTCAACAATGCCAGTATCCCTCTCAGTTGTGTTAAGTGCCGGGGGAATGAAGCAACAAGAGACGGTAAAAAAGGTATACGCAGGGACTTAATCTAAAAAGAATCCTTTGAACGGGGCCCTGCTGCACGTCTGCGCCTTTTTCTCCGTTGTGCCGTATCCTGGAAGGGTGTAGCACGATGATCGTCTGTAAAAAACAAAACCCAGGTGAAAGAATCTGGTGATCGTGCGAAAACTTGGTTATTCTTAATGAACCATAAAAATGCAATCTATTAATTTACTAATAGGATCAAGCCGAATTATGAGCCTTTATACATGGGGGCAGCCCCTAGCACCACATGTGGGGGCGTGTCCGCCAACCAAGCTCAGGTTTATCTGGGTTGCTACAACTAGTGGTGCGCCGGACACGTCTAGCCGCGTCCGTGGTCTTGACGACCGATCATTTGTTCGGGTTGGGGAGTTGGTTCGGCTATTAGAGCCACCGCGTATTCTTCTGCACGTCGACAACACTCTGTGTTTCCGCTAATTGAGATGACGCCACGTGGACCGGGCATCTTGAGCTTAAGATAAGCATAATGCGGGACTGCATTAAAACGAGCGAAGGCCGTTCTTCCGAGTAGTGCATGATGGCCACTTCGGAATGGAGCTATGTCAATGATTAGTTCTTCGCGTCGAAATTTGTCGGGAGAACCGGATACAACCTCTAATGTTAGAGAGCCCGTACAGTGGGCCTTTGTGCCTGGTATTACTCCTTTAAAGGTAGTACTGCTTTGGCTAATTCTTGATGGGTCTATCCCCATTTTGCGGACAGTGTCCTGATATATCAGATTAAGACTACTGCCGCCGTCCATAAGGACTCGGGGTGAGATGGTATCCGTTAATTATTGGGTCGAGCATCAAGGCAGCCGAACCTCCATACCGGATACTAGTCGGATGATCCCTGCGATCGAAAGAGATTGGGCAGGCCGACCATGGGTTAACTTTGGGGGAGACGGGCTCTACAGCGTAAATCATGTTCACTGTTTTGACCTCTGGTGGAAATTCCTTCTGTCCCCCAGTGTTCGGCTGGTGAGGCTCGTCCTCGTCTTCACTTGGCGTTCCCTCCCTTTGTGTCCGGCGTTTAGCTTGCCGGCCTGCTTGAAGACCCAGCATTCTCTGTTGGTGTGATTTGCAGGTTTTTCGGGGGTGCCATGAATTCGACATAATTTGTCTAGAATCTTGTTTAGGCTGGATGGTCCATCTCTGGTGCCTTTAAATGGCTTCTTCCGCTGACCAGGTCGAGAGCCCCTGAATCCGGCGTTGACCGCCATGTTGTCTGGTCTGTCCTCATTATTTTGACGCTTATTTTTATTGCATCGTGGCTTTCCATTGTCGTCCCTGGCTTCTGATGTGCCTGGGTCTTTGGTACCACTGCGGGCCAACCAACTTTCCTCGCCAGCGCAAAAGCGGGTCATAAGGCTTGTGAGGGCTGCCATTGTCCTCGGCTTTTCCTGGCCGAGGTGTCTGGCGAGCCATTCGTCCCATACACTATGCTTGAAAGCCGCTAAGGCCTCGGCGTCCGGGCAGTCGACGATTTGATTTTTCTTAGAAAGAAATCTGTTCCAAAGCTTTCGGCCTGACTCTCCGGGTTGTTGAATTATGTGACATAGATCGTCTGCATCCGGAGGTCGGACATAGGTCCCTTGAAAATTAGCCCTGAAAGCATCCTCAAGTTCTTCCCAACTTCCAATTGAGTTTTCGGGAGGCTTTTCAACCAGTGTTGAGCTGGACCTTTCAACTTGAGGGGCAGATATTTAATGGCGTGGAGATCATCTCCGCGAGCCATGGGGATGTGAAGAATAAAGTCCTCAATCCAGACCCCACGGTCTATCGTTCCGTCGTATGCTTCTATGTTTACGGGTTTAAATCCCTCTGGAAATTCATGATCCAGCACCTCATCGGTGAAGCATAAGGGGTGTGCATCACCCCTGTATTTGGATGCTTCCGACGGTTGTAGTGTTCGGTTTTGATTCCGAGCAGTTATTCGATTAGTATGATCGTTTGGGCGGCCCTGATCCTGTGTCGGAGCACGCCTCCTAGATCCATAGATGGACCTGGCCATACCGGCTTTTTTGTCCAGGTGCTCACGTAAATCGCGTGCTGATTTGTGTGTGGCATTATTAACTGCTTTGTCTCGGCCATGTGGTGGTCGGTCCGGCCGGTCGGCCGTATTATTTTTCGGCGGTATGGGCTTTATAACCTCGTCGTCGAATTCGGGCAGAAGCTTGCGTTTTGGGTAGCTCTTGGTGTGGCGATCACCGCCGTATTTTTCTTCAGTGTCAAGCACTTTTTTCCATCTACGGTTGAGCGTATCCTGCGCAGCATTAAGCCTTTGCTTCTGCTTCTTCAAGCTCCTCGCGGTGGCGATAATCACTTCGCGAAGGTCTTCTTGTTCCAATTGCTTTTCCGGGATGATGAATGCATCGTTGTCCGGACTGTTCTCCTCTCCGGAGACAGATTTGTGAGTTTTATCTCCGCCGTCGCTATGATTGGACAACGGCACCGGACTGCGTTCACCGTCCCCTGGCTCATCCTGCTCCATCACTGGGTTAATGGGGTCGTCCGGGGTGTTATTTCTTCTTGTGTTGTTATCGCTGTTTTTACTGTGGCGGGATTTGGAGCAGCGCCGACGCCGTCGCTTTGGTTGCTCTTCAACGGGATTATCCTCCGTTGCATCCTTCCGTTCCTCGCCATCGCTTTCTCTAGGTGTGTCCACCATGTATACATCATATGCTGAGGTGGCTGTCCAGCGCCCTGTGCGTGGTGGTTCCTGTTCTTCTCCATCATCGTCGTCCATACCGTCGATGTCTTCGGAGTCGAAGTCAAGCGTGTCGGTTAAATCGTCGACAGTGGCTATTAAGTGGGTGGTGGGTGGGTAACGAATTTCTTCGTCGTCCGCTCCCCACTCAAGCCGGACATAGTTCGGCCAAGAGTCTCCTGACAGGGAGAGAGTTTTTAACGAATTTAGCACGTCGCCCATGGGCGAGTGTTGAAAGATATCCGCGGAGGTAAACTCCATGATCAGTGCCCAATCAGATTCTATAGGCACGGATGCACGCGGTTCGGAGCATATAGCCGGAGACGACTCCGAAGGTCTGTTGACGCAGGCCTCGTTAGAAGCGAGATCTGTGTTCGGCTCTATCGCCGATGATTGTGCGGCCTCCGTGGTGGGGTCCATCCACCCGTCCTCGGATGGCACGATCTACTCCGGATTAAGAGTCGGGGCAGCCGCAGGCGTGATCTCACGAACACCGTCCGATGGCAAATCTAAGTCATGCCCGTCGTGACTATTCGGCGCACCTGCCATGGGCTCGAATCCGTCGAAGATCAAGTCTCTGCGGATGTCGGCCGTATAGTTCAAGCTTCCAAAACTGACCTGATGGCCAGGGGCGTAGCTATCGATCTGCTCCAGATGGCCAAGCGAGTTGGCCCGCAGTGCGAAGCCGCCGAATATGAAGATCTGTCCGGGGAGGAAATCCTCGCCCTGGATCGCATCGCTACAGATGATTGAAGGACCAATCAAGCCTTATCGTGATGACACAGTGGAACTCTCAATCAAAGCACCAATGTCGGTGTCAAAACCGGCGGATCTCGGGTAGGGGGTCCCGAACTGTGCGTCTAAGGCTAATGGTAACAGGCGGCGGGGGACACAATGTTTACCCAGGTTCGGGCCCTATCGATGGAGGTAATACCCTACTTCCTGCTTGATTGATCTTGATGATATGAGTATTATAAGAGTTGATCTACCACGAGATCGTAGAGGCTAAACCCTAGAAGCTAGCCTATGATTATGATTGTTTTTCCTCTGTCCTATAGACTAAATCCTCCGGTTTATATAGACAACGGAGAGGGCTAGGGTTACACAGAGTCGGTTACAGAGAAGGAGATCTACATATCCGAATTGCAAAGCTTGCCTTCCACGCAAAGGAGAGTCCTATCCGGACACGGGACGAAGTCTTCAATCTTGTATCTTCATAGTCGAACAGTCCGGCCAAAGTGTATAGTCCGGCAGTCCGAGTACCCCCTAATCGAGGACTCCCTCAGCTGCACCGTCCTCTGCTCCTGGAACTGGCGCGCTCGCGCCTCCAGCCTCGAGGCTCTCGGGCTTCAAGCTCACCAAGCAGAGGGTGGACTATGCTGCGGTGGACCAGTAAGCGCTCGAGCTTTGCCTTGCCCTTGCTTATTCTGCTGCCTCTTGACGCTCATCCTAGGTTGACCAGGCCGCAGCCTTCAGCGAAGAAGAGGAAGGAGGACGCAGCGGCCGCGCCCCCCTCTGCAAAGAAAGGAGGCGACAACACTCGCACCTCCCTGGCCCGGTCGCCCTCGCGAGACCAGGAGGAGCGTCGTTATGAGGAGTCAGCCCCCGAGGTCCCGCTGGCTCCAGAAGTGCTATCCGGCTCGGTTGTCGAGGTCCCAAAGCCTCACGAGCCCTTGGTCTTCCAGGCCCTGGTGACGGCATCGTCTCCTCCTCATGTCGCGCCGTTGTTCCCAGGTTCTTCTGGCTCCTCCGCTGTCTTGGAGCGTACCCTCTCAGAGATGTCCCAGCTGCGGGAAGATCTCCTGGGCGCGGATCCATGCCTGGTAGCCGGGCGCCTGGAGCTGGCCTCCGGCTGGCTTCAGTCTGACGCGGCGGTCTGAGCGATGCTGAACCAGGCCGCGACGGCCTCCGAGAAGGAGAAGCGAGCCGTCGCACAAGCTACGGCCGATCGTGAGGCGGCGCTGAAGGATGCCGAGACCGCCCGCTACTGTTGCCGGGCGCTGGAGGATGAGCTGAAGGGTCTGCGCGATGCACACGCAGAAGAAACTCGTGGCCGCCGGGCGAAGGAGGAGGAGATGAGGGCCCGGGAGGACGCCATCAAGAACCGCGATGCCGAGCTGGGGGAGTTGGCGAAGACGCAGGCCGCTGAACGCGGCCGGCTGGAGGAGCTGGAGCGGAAGGTGGAGGCGAGGAAGGTCGATCTTGAAGCCAAGGCGAAGGTCCTGGCTAAGGACCGCGCAGCCTTCGCACTTCTCAAGAAGAGGTCCCGCGAGCTTCTAAAGTCACTCTACGAAAGGGGCTTGGAGAGGCCGTTGACCACCAATGAGGACGGCCCCGCCCAGCTGCTTCCCTACTTGGTGAAGGCGCTCGAGGAAGTCGTGGAGGGCATCGGTCCCATGGCAGAGGCAGAGGCTCGTGTCCTTTCTTCAATCGCACTAACGCGTGTCCTCAGCCACCTGACCTTCACGACCCCAGCGCTCGTCTTGACGAGCTGCTGGAGCCTGTGGCTGATGAACACTGCACGGCCGCCACCGCACCTGTGCAAGGTCAGGTGGAGGCCCTGCTAAAGAAATTCCGCGGCTTTGATTCCGTGCCTTCGACTGGAGGCGCCGCCACTCCTGCAGCTCTGGCTGGTGACCAAGACGAAGGCGACATCATCAAGGGAGGAGTGCCTCTCGCGGGCGTCGATGGTGTTCAGGGATGACCTGCGGCTTATTTTCTGTTTTATTCCTGCAACATGCACCATGCCTCGTGGAGGCGTTAAACTTGCGTTTGATATTGTGAGAACAATATGTCTTGTAATATATGTTTTGAGATTTTGCGATTTTCTTCCTATTTGCTTTGTGTTCTGCGTCGGCAGAGCCCGGCCCCGCGCATACCTTAACCACCGTTGGACCGACCGGAGACCAGTACGGACCAAGGAGTGAGGGGCTACGTGACCAGTTAGGCTCCTGAGTCGCGATGCTCAGGAGTCCCCCTTGACGCGCAAACAGCCTATAGGAAGGAGACGCGGGGATAAGTTAATGTTCTACATCGGCAGGGCCCGGCCACGCGCATACCTCAACCGCCGTTGGGCCGACCGGAGGCCAGGACGGACCAAGGAGTGAGGGGCTACGTGACCAGTTAGGCTCCTGAGTCGCGATGCTTAGGAGTCCCCCTTGACGCGCAAACAGCCTATAGGAAGGAGATGCGAGGATAAGTTAATGTTCTACGTCGGCAGGGCCCGGCCACGCGCATACCTCAACCGCCGTTGGGCCGACCAGAGGCCAGGACGGACCAAGGAGTGAGGGGCTGCGTGACCAGTTAGGCTCATGAGTTGCGGTGCTCAGGAGTCTCCCTTGACGTGCAAACAACCTCCATACCTTTGCCCTCGCCGAGGCTCGGCTCGGGAGGGGCGTGCGACGACCAGGTCCGAGGGACCTGGCTTGGGTGGCGTACGCTTGGGCATGACCCGAGCGCAGCCCCCGTGCCCAGCCCCCTCGTGCGATTCTCCCGAGGGGAGGCGTTGCGGTGAGGCCGGTCACTGAGCTGTTGGTCTCCCTGAGGTTGGTACGGTCGTGAGGCCGCCCTCAGTTGTTTATCACTAGCGCGGAGCGTAGTGCTTCCGCTTGTGCACGGGCATAGCCGCTCCTCGGCAGTGTCGACGGCCAGCATGGAGCATGGTGCTTCCACTGGTGCGTGGGAGGGGACTCCCTACTACGGAGAGCCCCCGGGGCGTGTATAGACCCGCCCTGACACGTGGCTTGCACGGCAGGGCTAGAGGAGGTGTATCTGGGCACTCGTGAGCCAGCGCGGGACTCACGAGGCCCTACCTCAAGGCGGGTTGCGCCGATCCTGATGAGGCGCCGCTTGCCTGAGGCCCTGCGTGGAGCAGCTGCTTCTTCTTCTTGGGGGTGGCCTCAGGAGGGCGCTCGCCCTTGCTGTCGGGGTCGTCGATCACTGCAGCTTGGAAGGCACGCTCAAGGGACCACACCGCATCTCTTTCCTCCCACGGGATTGTGATGATTCCGCCGCTTCCTGGCATCTTGAGGACGTTGTAGCCGTGGTGGGTCACTGCCATGAACTTGGTGAGGGCTGGATACCCAAGGATGGCGTTGTATGGCAGGCGAATGTGGGCGACGTCGAAGTTGATGAGCTCGGTATGGTAGTTGTCGCGCTGCCCGAAGGTGACCAGGAGGCGGACCTGCCCTATCGGGGTGGTGGAGCCGTCAGTCACTCCTGAGAAAGGCTTGCTAGGCTGTAGCTGGTAGTATGGCACTTGGAGGTTGTCGAACGTGTCGACGGATAGGACATTGAACGCTTAGATGGTCCAAGTGCGCCATCATGTCCAGCTCGGCAGATCAGCTCAAGTGCGCGGCTATCGCTGGCGCTCTCCCGATGCTTTGCTCACCGGTCATCAGCAACATGCAAGTCAGCAAGACCCTCATCGACGGCTTGAAGATACGTTGCGAGGCTGGGGCTTGAGCTCCGCCCAAGATGCAGGCGATAGCACGCGGCTCCTGGAAGCCCCCAGCCCCCTCGTCTTGATGGTGGTCGTCATTCCTTCTTGGTGGTGGCGGTAGTGGAGGAAGGCCAGCGTTGCCCTGAGGACGATCCTCACGAGGCTGATCCTGCCAGTGGTGCTCGCGAGGCCGATCGCGCCACTCCTGGCGCGGGCCATGGTCATCCCAGCGTCCGCCACCACGTCCTCCTCCTCGGCCGTAGCCCCGGTCGTTGCCTCGGGGCATCGACCGAAGCGTCCTTCTCGAATGGCTCTGAGCTCTTGACAGTCGCTCGTGTTGTGGCTATGCAGGTTATGGAAGGTGCAGAATGGTCGGCTGCTCTTGGATGACTCGGGCTGGTCTCTGCCGCGCTTGGTGTCTAGCTCCGCCGCGAGCACGGCTGCTCCCTTGCGCTTCACGTCCTTGGCCTTGGCTTTCTTCTCCTTTGGGTCCGCAGCCGGGAGCTCGAGGAGGGAGAGGCGCCCCTCCTCAGCTCTTGCGCACTTGGTCGCCAGGTTGAACAGCTCCAGAGATGTGCACAGCTCCTCGTGGATGGCGAGCTCCTCCTTCATCGTGACATCATGGACGCCATCAGAGAACGCGGAGATGATGGCTTCGTCCGTCACCTTGGGGATCTTGAGGCGAACGTTGTTGAAGCGCTGGATGTACTTCTAGAGGTTCTCTCCTGGTTGCTGCTTGACTCGGTGTAGGTCACCGCGGCCGGTGGGTTGTCGGGACCCCGATTCTAAGTCACACCGATCTAGCCTGTAACACCTCATATCACTTTGCGGCCTCACGCACGGTATTCCCACGGGTGTCGCCTTACCATGGCCCGGGACCGTTTGCGCCTTTTGGCTCACGTATATGATAATGTCGCTAGCATCCATATGACAGAGAACCCGGGCCGACATGGCTAGTCGTGAACCCAAAGCGGCACTAACGTATGGGGATAGGCATACATGAATCAACATCGAACGTGTCGGTCAGCAGCGTGTGAATCCGGGCTGTAGCACTGGGCTAACAGGACTTCGGGAACCCGGGCTGTAGCAGGCTAGGCAGGACTCCGGATGTCACCGCGTGACATTTCCCCGAAGGGACAGACACAGGAACGGAGTGAATCACACGCCGGCCAGTCAAGTGTTCCGGAGCAGTAGTGCTGGGCTAGCAGGACTCCGGTGAACCGGGCTGTAGCGGACTACTATGGCTCATGGAGCACAAGACTACATTTCCCCATAAGAGAGGCTACCAAGGATACACAACTAGGTTGTCGGATCCCACACATACCAAGCATTTCAATCATACACACAATATGCTCGATATGTGCAAATACAACATGGCATCACAACAAGACTCTACGACTCAGAGTATTTATTCATTAGGCTCCGAAGAGCCAGATATTACAAACATGGGTCTCATGACCCAACATTCAGAGCATACAAGTCAAAGCACATGCGGAAGCTTAACATGTCTGAGTACAGACATCTACAAATGAAAAAGGCTGAGAAGCCTGACTATCTACCAGATCCTGCCGATGGCACAAGATCGTAGCTGAGGTATCAAGCTAAACGTCAAAGTCCACACGGAACTACTAGCGAGACTGACGTCTCTCTGCAAAACATAAAATAGGCAAACGTGAGTACAAATGTACCCAGCAAGACTTACATCAGAACTAGCTACATATGCATCGGTATCAACAAAGGGGTGGTGGAGTTTAACTGCAGCAAGCCAGCTTTGACTCAGTGGCTATCCTGAACTACGACTGCAAGCAACTCTTTTGAGGTGGCGCACACGAGTCCACATATTCACCATATCAATACTCCACTATGGATCCGGTCCCGTCTCCCTACGAGAACGCCGTCCATAGCACTCACGCTTATCTTGCGCATTTTAGAGTATCCACTTTCACTTGTCTATGAACTGTTATAGGCAACCCAGAAGTCCATTTCCGCGGACACGGCTATTCGAATAGATGATGTTAACCCTGCAGGGGTGTACCTCGACACACACGCTCTCACCACTTACCGCCGTTTACACGATATGTACTCGGCAACCTTCAAACAGAAGCCCAGCGAGGGTGTCGGCCACAGCCTACCTAAACACTCAAGTCTCTAGTCCAGGTTTATCGCCTATTCAGGTTCCATCCGCAGGGAGTCCGGCCGAGGTTTCCACATACGGCCCCGAACGATGTGTGCGGGGTTCCGGGACACCAAACGGGCGCCCGGCATGCCCGGCCACGTGCCTACCGCATCACAGCCCACCCCTCCGGTTAGCGCTGCCCACGGCCTCCAGCGTACTACAAACACCAGAAACTACTTGCAACTCCTGGACAGAGGACAAGGGTGATTAAGAAGCCGAGTGGGTCCATTGGTTTCGGGCCCAATGCGTGGTAGTAACTGTATCATGGATCACAAACACAGAACTCAGTTCCTGAGGACGGCTGCAATGAGACAACCCACCATGTACTCCTACATGGCCTCTCACCGCTACCTTTACCAAATCGTGTTCACACGCTTAGCTCACACACAGTAGGACATGTTCATCACCATTCCAATTCATCCCCGATGAATCAGACCTGACACAACTCTAAGCAATAGCAGGCATGACAAACAAGCATGAATGAGTAGGCACATCAGGGCTCAAACAACTCCTACTCATGCTAGTGGGTTTCATCTATTTACTGTGGCAATGACAGGTCATGCAGAGGATAAGGGGTTCAACTACCGCAACAAGTAACAGTTGAATCGTTGTTGTCCTAATGCAGTAAAGAGAGCAGGAGCGAGAGAGTGGGATTGTATCGGAATGAACAAGGGGTTTATGCTTGCCTGACACTTCCGAAGATAGCATTGAGTCTTCATTAGTGTCATCGAACTCATCGTCGGAAACACGGCTATCGAGAGGGGACAATACCGGCAACAGAGAGGAAACACAATCAATGCAATGCACAATATGATGCATGATCATGACATGGCAATATGAATGTGTTTTGAGCTAATGCAGCTAGCAACATATTAAATGGAGTTGGTTTGAACCTTAGGTTCAAATTCAAACTCCATATAAGACATTTCAGATGCCATTTATTTGAATTGTCATATACAGTGGCTGTAAGTTGTTCAAACATGCATGAGGATGACATAAACAGATTCTTTGGATTTTTCTGATAATTTTTCATATATAAATCATTTCATTTGGAGCTAGGGTTGAATTTCTATGAATTTTAGAAGTTAGGGCATTTTCTGGAATTTTCTGAATTATTTCTAAATAAGAAAATCCCAGCAAATGTATTTATGACGTCAGCAGTGTGTCATAGCGACGTCAGCAGTCAACCACGGTCAAACCTGACGGTGGGACCCGCATGTCATTGAGACAGTGTTGAATTCCGGTTTAACCCCGCGTTGACTCAGCTTTGACCCGTCGTGGGGCCCGGTGTCAGTGTCACTGGGTTAAACTAACCACGGGGTTAGTGGCTAACCTAATCTGCCACGTCGCCTAACCGGCGTTTAGCCGCCGGCGGCAGCAGACGCGGCGGGGCACTCGGGCACGGGCTGTGGTGCCCCGTTCGCAGCGTGGCTGGGCTCGTTCGAGAGCCCAGACCAGCGCGCGTCGGGCGGTGGCGCCAGTCGGGCCTGGGGTGGCCGGAGGCGATGGCGAGGGGCTCGACCGCGGCGGCCGAAGCTCGGGCGCACTCGGGAACGGGGCTGCGGTGGTCGTTGAGTGGCGTGCTTAGCTCCTACGACACCTACGCGGCGCGGTGAGCACGTGGGTGTGCTCGGTTGGGAGCTATGATGACTGTGGCCACGGCGGCGAGAAGCTCGGGCGGCGGCGTGGTTCGGTGCTCGTGGGGAACGGTGCTACGGCAACCAAACGGGGAGCAGGGTTAGGGGGGAAATGACCGGGTGCTCACCGCGGTCACGAAGAGGTTCTCGGCGAGCTCGGGGAGGCACGGACGGCGTCGGAATTTGGCGGCGGCGATGCACGGCCGTGCGCGGAGACGACGGGTCGATGGCGAGGCGACAGGGCGTCCGGCGATGCTCGCGTTGAGGGGGAGCTTCAAGGCGTCGAGGCGGAGCTCGTGGACTCATCGGCGGGGCGAGGGGTGGCCGGTGGCCACGGCAACGGCGACGGTGGCGACGGCTCCGTTCGGTGGTGCTGCGGGGAGAGAGACAGGGGAGGGGAGGGAGTGCAGCGAGGGGGCCGAGGGGAGGTGCGTGGCGTTCATAGCCGCGTCGGGAAGCGGCGGAAAGCAGGAGGTGGCGCGGGCGCGTGCCGGCGTGCGGCGAACACACGCCTCGCGTCCTTCTGGTGCGAGGTGGGAGGTGACTGGCATCGGCCAGCTGGGCCGGGCCGGCTCCTGGGCCGCACAAGTGAGGCCAGGTAAATTTTCCCTCCTCTCTGACTTTTATTTCTCTGTTCTAATTTTTCTGCTATTTGTTTTGACTTGATTTAAAACATCAAATCATTTTCTAAACTTCTGTAAATTGTTATGTGAGCTCAGAAACTAGTCCAAGGTCACAGGCAACTCACAAAAATATATGAACTTTATTTCTTATGTAACAGAAATAAATCCAACCCAAATATGTCATTGATTTAATTCAAGAAGGCCCAAAATAAATATTTCTGTGATTCCAAATATATTGGTTTGAATTTTATTCTTGCCAATATTTTTCAAGGTTTAACAGGAACATTTCCTTGGGCTTCTTTGAGAAGATTTTAATGTTGATCATTTTTAAAAGGTTTCTGAGGCTTTGAAAATTCCTCAATTCAAATTTCATTTGAATTTAAACATGATGCATGGATGCAAGAGAAATCAAGCAAGGGCTGATCTGGGGCTGTGACAGGTGGGTGGTCGCAAGTGCCCTGGAAGTTGGCAACGAAACGGTCGCGCATCTCGTCCCAGGAGGAGATCGTGCCTGGAGGCAGGTTCAGGAGCCAGGAGCGGGCACCATCCTTGAGAGCCATGGGGAACTAGTTCGCATTGACTTTTTCGTCGCCGTTGGCCGCCTCGATGCTCAGCTCGTAGAGCTGCAGGAACTCCGCGGGGTCAGGGGTGCCGTCATAGCGAGGAGGCAGGTCCAGCTTAAACTTGCCCGACCAAGCGACGCTATGCAGCTCAGGGGTGAAGGCGCGGCAGCCTGCCGTGGTCACCAGAGCCCTGTGCTAGTGGGGAACTTGCCCTTGATGGGATCCGCGCACCGCCACCGCAGGCGGCGCGTGGTCTTGCCGTGGTGGCGCAGGGAGCGCAGGGGCATTTTCTCGTGGCCGAGGGACTTCTTGGCAGCTTCTCTCTTCTTGCGTGGGCGCCAGACGCGGCAGGTCACGCCGTGGGGCCGCGCGCCTTGGCACCAAGCTTCCGTCTTGGGGCATAGGTGGTGGAGGCACTCCATGGGCCACACTGCCCGAGGCTGGTGGAGGGCGAGGCAGCGAGAGGGACGGCGCAGGAGAGCCCCCTGCGGCGCTCACAAGCTCGGCGATGCGGTCGAGCCAGTCCTCGTAGAGGTCGTCGACGGGACGGTAGCGCAGGATCTCACGCGCCATGCACAGAGCAGTTTGTGCATCCACGGGAGCGCGACGAGCGTGGGATGATGAACCGACCGGGGTCAGCGATGGAGTGGCGGTGCGGTCGTCCCGCCGCACCGAGGGGTGCAGCGAGGATGCTTGCTGCTCGTTCCCCGCTGGGCCGGTGGCGGCATTGGCGGCAGGCGACGGAGAACGACGGGGTGGCACACCGACGGGACCCGTCTGAGCAACGCGGGCGGCGAGGGCAGCCCGGCACTCAGCACGAGCGCGGCGTGCGCCCGCCATGGAGACGACGAAGCAACGGGAGGAGGAGCAACGGAAGGGAAGCTTCAGCGCACCCCTACCTGGTGCGCCAAATGTCGGATCACGGGTTCCGGCAAAACCCTCAAGGTTTGAACTCTGGAGTGCGCACGAAGATCTCCCCCTACCGATCTGCGTCCTAGCTTCACTAAGATCTCGTAGGCTAACTCGACGAACTCACAGCACAAGGGACACAAGGTTTACACTAGTTCGGGCCACCGTTGTGGTGTAATACCCTACTCCAGTGTGGTGGTGGTGGATTGCCTCTCGGGCTGAGGATGAACAATACATGGGAAGAACAGCCTCCTGAGGTCGAGGTGTTCTTGTGCTCGGTGAACTTGTGTGGGTGAGGATTACTCAAGATGAGATTCGATCCCTCCTACTGTGGTGGCTAGCCCTATTTATAGAGGCCCTGGTCCTCTTCCCAAATATTGAGCGGGAAGGGAGCCAACAACGGCCAATTTGAAAGGGGACAGCTAGTATAGCTTATCCTGACAAAAGTAGTCTTCGCCTGCAAAAGGCTCTGGTGGTGACGCCGCCTTGGGCTCCATGGTGACCTCCGTCTTGCCGTCCTGCTCGTCTTGGTCTCGTTGCACTGATATGGAAACCTTTGCTTGACGCCTCGGTACCCCGCGTCTGCGCTTGCCTCCTTAGCACCAAAGAGGAAACAAGGACACTGTGCGCGCTGGCGCCCGCTTGGTCTTGATCATCATGGCTCACGTCACGAGAACCTCGTGAGGTTTTCCTTGCTTGATCTCTCCGCTCCTCGTGAGCTAGCCTGGTGAGGCCACTCTTGAGGGGGTCTTGCGTCGTCCGCCTGGCGAGGCTTGGCCCCTCGCGAGGGTCTTGAATACCTTGTTGGTGAAGATGGGCCGTACGAGCCCGCTCGCAGAGCCACGCTGTGGGACGCAGGCAGGCAAGTCTGGGGACCCCCATTCCCAGAACATCGACAGCGCGGAAGGGCGCGTTTGAAAGATGGGAACGAGATGCATCCGCGGGTTGTCGTGGTTCGAGCGGGGGTGGACGGAATCAACGGCGGCGACCAAAATGGTGGCGACTAGAGTTCGGGCCACGACGAACACGGGGATGCGGTGCACGGCAGGAGCAGTGGGTGGGGGTTTTGGGCTTCTGGCATTGTGCTGAGCACAGTGGGGTGCTCGGTCGTGGCCCTAGGCGATGGGGGCCACGGCGATGACATGGCCGGCGAAGCCAAGCTCTCAGCCGCGAGGGGCAACGGCGTAAGAGGAAGCAATCAAGCGAGGGGAGAGAGGTGTTCAATGCATCAGCTTACAACGGATCGAATGGAGGGGTCACTGAGCTCGGGGGAGGCTTGGATGGCGTCGGAGCCACGACGGCGACCGTCGGCACCCGAAGATGAAGATGACATCGACGGTGATGACGCAGGGCGCCCGACATCTCGTGGCTTGACGGAGAGGATGAGGGATACTTGGCGAAGCTCTTGGACTCGTCAGGGAGGCGAGGCAGTGGCTGTGGCTACGGCAACGACGAGCGGCGGCGACGACGGCACTCGGTTGGTGAGAGAGAGGGCCAGGGGAGCGGATGAGCACGTGGGAGGAGTGAGAGGGGACGGGGGGGTGCGTGGCGTCTCCAGGGAGTCGCGGGAGGAAGCAGGGAGGTAGGAGGTGGCCAGCCGTGGGCGCGCGCGCGTCGGGCCCACGCTGTGCATCCGACTGGCACGGGGAAGAAGACGATGGTGCCCCTGCTGGGCTAGGCCGCTACAGTGCCAGAACAGGTAGGCCGGCCCACGTAACTCTCTCTCTGCCTCTTTCCTATTTTTTTATGTTTTTCTTCTTCTGTCATTTGTTTTGATTTAGTTTAGGCACTAAACCATTTGATAAAATCTTGAAACTTTTTATGGGCACTAACTAAATTAATTCAGAGGCCCTCACCAGGTTTCAAAATTATTGGAGCTAGTAGAAATATTTATAGAAATTTACAACCCCAATTCAAATAGTTATATAATTAATTCAAAGCCCAAATATGTCCTGCAAAAATGTACCAATTTTTGGTAGATGCTTCCACCTTAAACCAAAAATGATGAACATTTTTAAATTTCATTTCAGGTTCATTGAAGATTATTTTAGGTTGAACCTATTTGATTTGATGTGGTGCTAGGGTTTGATCAATCCCCATTCAAATATCTTGAATTTAAACATGATGACATGAATGCTTTCATGCAATTAGTTACAAGCAATTCTAGGGCTGTGACAACTCACCCCCACTAAACAAGAATCTCGTCCCGAGATTCAAGACGTGAGGTAAGAATACAAAGGAGTCACAAACTAACACAATCTTCATGATCCAATTGCTCTTCTCGAAGATGATGATTGATTGCATCATCTTGATCTTAACATCTTTGCTTTTGAGACATTCATGCCAACACTATGGCGACAAAGGGAAACTCTACAGGAATCGATCTTCTTGGAGATCGAGCAACCCACGATCAACTCACGGAATGAGACGTAGGAACACCTCTTGAATTGAGAGTCAAAACACACATCAAGAGAGATGGAAAGTAACAGATGACGAAGGTTCAAGTTGGTGGGCAACAATTCCACACTTAAGTAAGATGGTGAATGGTTTCAAAGTTGCGGGGAGTCAATTGCCATGACTCCATAACGGAACACCTTAGAGCAGGTGACTCGTAGAATTATTCTCTAAAGTGGAAAAAAGAATTACTTTTGATCCATAGATCATTGAAACTCTTCATACCAGCCTGAGGCAATTCACAATGGATCGTTTGAAGGAGTTCGAAAGAATGATATACTTGGACTAGGATGGACGATGTGGACTACCTTGTTGGAGACAACGTAATGGATGATTTTGCTTATCATCGAAAATGGATGGGACCCATGGTAAGTCCACTGTTTGAATGGTTATAGCATAATCGAAGAAACTGAGAGCAAATCCCAATTAATGCCGACGATAAAACCTAGTGCTTGCGCATGCTCTCAAGAACTTGAGCATTTCCATACTCATCATGGTCTTACCAACATCCCTATCGAGGATCCTGGCAACACATCATACTACCATGATGAATAGTGATGGACAATGCAGATGCAAATGAAGGCAACACTTTCTCAGATTTGTCCTTAGCAATGCGAAGGAACAAAACCTGGATGATCGACCGAGAGACATTTAGCACTCCGCTTCTAATGTTCTCCTTGATGTACTAGATACCACGATCATACTTAAACATATTAACATGGCCATCAAGGGTAGGTCGGACTTCGGAAACACAATGCATCCATAAGGAACAACTTCTAGAATAAGTCATAGAAAATCCTCATAGGAGAGTGACCAAATGGCTTAATCAAGATACTAGAATAATAGATCCTCCAGCTAGGTGCGTCCACTTTACCGGAACCTATATCATAGTTCTTGGGAGAAGTTCCAACCATCATGTCTTCCTGAGATTCAGATCTGGTTGGTAACAGGATGCTTCAGACAGCATGTCTGGAAAGAAAATTTGCAACACAAGCCAACAAGATGACGTTGCTAGATTCTCAGGAAATGGACTATGGTACTAAACTCCAAAACATGAGTTGGTTCTGCTACACACGTGTGAAAACGCTGTCCCAGACAAGCATGAACACATAGTAGTCTTACAACAAACACTACCGAGTTCCGGTGGGAAACTATCATCGAGGATATCGAAGTCCTTGCATAAGTCTTGCTCTTAGGAAGGAACTTCTTCTCCTTGAACCAATCAATCAGTTGCTTGGTGTGCTAGGGATACATATAGAATGAAGGTTGCAAGTCTCCAGACCACAGGATACTTTGCACATATGCATGACTGACTTGGAATGATTCCAGAGGAAACAAAACAAACTTTCCTGAATTCACGGCGGCAACTTACATCAAGTGCACAAGAATTACGGGAAGTCTCTTCTTTCATCAAACCATATACCTCATGAGCGGAACATGAAGGCAATGCTTACAAAGATTCCAATGCTAGCTCTAATGTTCAACATGAATCATGGAGAAGATAAAATGTTGTTGGTGAGCTCAACAACAAGTCATCAAGATTCCCATGAAGATGGAATTCCACAATTAAGTAAACACGATGATAGCATTGGTCAGACCGAAAGATGTAATGGTCTATGCTCGAGGGATCAACCACGAGTAAGACAACATTACGGACATCATTGGTTCTGAGTTGATTTGAGGATAGCCCATACTCAAATCAAAGTTTGGACAAGACAGAAGATCCAACAACTAATACGAGGACCAATTGATGAAGATATCATGTTTCTTCAACACACACACACACACAAAAAGATATCCCTTAAAATGAACTAAGTCAGACAAGCTTTTATCTTCCAACTCTCCAAGTTGTTGTTTGGCTTAACCAACTAGCATAGGGGTATCCAACACATATTCTTGGAGAAAGAGTGGTTTATTGGAAATCCAACTTGATCATGCACTACAAAAAATACACTTCCGTGATGATACGTGTTTGTCACAGTAGGTCAGGTTTTCTGTCATGCATGTACATCCATGACAAATTTATGATAGAACCAAGATAGTCATACCTGTACTGTCGTAGAAGTGTTCCATGACATTACCAAAATTATCATCACGGGAGTGTCCACTTCCATGACGATAAATCGCGCATCACAGAAGTGCTTTCGTCAAGGGTGACCGACACGTGGCATCCACCGTAACGGAACGCCGTTAAGCTATCGGGTCCGGTTTTGGATCCGATAACCCGTTAAAAGCCTGGACCAATGGGGATTTTCCATGTGTAAAATCATCATTGGCTGTAGGAAACACGTGTCAGCTCCGCGTTGGCACAGGTGTCACTCATCCAATGGGCGAGATGCGCCTATGATATGTTAACACGTGGACCGGCCCAAAAGTGGCCCATAAAGTTTAAATGGGGCCGGCCCAACTAAAGGCCCACAAGAGTTTACGGACCATAATGGGTCGGCCTAGCTAAAGGCCCACAAGATTTTACGGGCCATAATGGGTCGGCACAGGTAAAGGCCCCCAAGATTTTTGCGGGCCATAATGGGCCGGCCCAGGTGAAGGCCCACAAGATTTTTGTGGACCAAATGGGCCGGCCTAGCTAAAGGCCCACGAGATTTCGCCAGCATTAATGGGCCGGCCCAGCTGTAGGCCCACAAGATTTTGAGGACCCTAGTAGGCCGGCCCATTAACTGGCTGCCATGTTTTGGGCCAAATGCCGGCCCATATTTGATCTGGTCCATTAATGGCCTGCCATGTTCCGGGCCTAATAATGGCCCATATGAGATCCGGCCCGTTAAAATCCTACCACGTTCTGGGCCAAATTATGGCCCAGATCAGGTCCGGCCCTTTAAGAGGCTTTCGGCTAAATTATGGCCCATATCATATTCGGCCCGTCAACAGGACGCTATGCTTTTGGGCCCACTTGCTAAAGGCCCATTTAGTAATTCGGCCTGATATTAGTTTCGGCCTGTTAAGGGCCCGTTTAACATTTCGGCCCTATATTAATTTCGGCCTGTTAAAAGCCCGTCATATAGTTGGGCCTAACTACGGCCCGGTTTGCATCCGGCCTGCTCACAGCCGATAATCTGATTGGGCCAAACAAGGATCGAGACAATTTTGGCCTGTTATAAGCCCATGATTTGATTGGCACATTCATGGGCCGGGGTCTATTTCAGCCTGCTGCCAGCCCGTTAGCTGTTCGGCACGTTTCAGGCCCAACCTACTTTTCAGCCTCCTAAAGGCCCATTGAGTTTTCTTGGGAAAATAGGGCCGGCGGTTTACTCAGCCTACTAAAGGCCCGAATCTACTAGTGGGCCAGTTTATATTTAGGCCTGTTAACGGACCAAGATGACGGGGCCCATGATGCGGATCATACATGGTGATTTGCATGACGGCCCGATTATGTGCCGTAATTTTACGGTTTGGCCGGTTTACTGCGAAGACAAGATATATATACAGTAAAATAACTGTAGCATCGTGAATAAGAAAAAACCTAGACTATACAATAAAGAAATTATGGCATATTACATCCACTGGGCATCAAAGTTCACCACTATGATAATAAAGCACAAGCAGACAGCATATTACATACACTTGGCATCAAAGATCGCCACCAGTGCAACTAAACACGCCAACAAAATAATATACAAAACCGAGAGCACTTCAATAGAGTTCAAGAAAGGTTAGCCCTGCTCGGGAGCTGCAGCACAAGTAGCTGAGCAAGCTAGTGAGATTGCACTTGTTTGACACTTATATCCTGCTCACTCTGAAAGATAAACAAGCAGACAGATGACAGGTTTTGCACATATTAGTATCAGTGCTGACAATTTATCACATTTCTTACTGACGAATAAAGTGACACAGTTTAAAATAGCATTAACACAATATGGTTTGTTCAGGTCAAGCCATGGCAGGAAATGACATTGTGAAGGAGTTGGCAGCTGCACGACACCACTGGATTACAGATCAAGGACTCATAAGTATCAATGGTTAGTGTGCTGTCAATTTATCCCATTTCAGATTGGCAAAATAAGATCACTTGCTATGTACAGTTTAATTTACATGGTATGAAGAAGGAACTTGGTTGTACAACTGAAAACTTAAATTGAGAAGGACAAACTTTTGTTTATGAACTAGAGTACTAATAAACTTTAAACATGCAATTTGATGCAAATACCAAAAATAAACAGTTGTTGTAGTCATGCCTAACCAAATATACACAACAAAGTTTGAAGGCTTGAGAAGGACAAACTTACATTATTGGTGAAGGCAGGCTCTATAAAGCCCTTGTCCATGTCGATGGGGGGCAATTCAGGAAGTTTACCACAGAATCTTCTTCATAAGCATTGCCTTTATTCTACATTTTGATAAGTGTAAATATAGATGTGACAATATAAGAAAAAATGGAGAATGTTTAAGATAAGATGAAGAGTGATGCTACATAACCAAGTAGCTATAAATGTAAGTACAGCGATACAGGCAAAAGGTACAGCCAAGAGCAATGCAGAGCTAAACTTCTTCAGTACCATCGGTGTTATCCAACCTTATGGTAAGAGTAAATATAGATCTTATGTGTAGAAAATGGAGGGCAAAGGAAAATAAGCTGCCGAGTGATGGTACATGAACAGCTACCTGTCAATATAAGTACACTGATAAAGGAAAGTAGGTACTTACAAGAACAATGCAGAGCTAAAAAATGTCATTGGCATTGGATATATTCTACACTAATGTAACCATTCATACAGATCAGATAATTTGGAGCGAATAATTGATAAGCAAGCTATCATGCATACTGCTGTCACATAATGAACCAGGTATGTATGCAAGTACATTGATACAGGACAACATGTACTAACAAGAGCAAAGCAGCGGGCAGCATATTTGCGATATCCCGTCATTCTTTTTAAACCGGAATTCTTTTCCGAGCAGATTTCCTGCAAAAAAGATCCGTAAGGCCATGCGGAAAAGTAGAAGTTCAAATTGTCATGCGATATCACAGACAGTACCTCATCCTCGGAACGAGACCAGTGCATAACAAGGTTTTTCCATTCAATGTCTTCTAAATTTAGCACAGGAGACTTCACCAGAAATTCATTTATAGACTTGTCATCAAAGTGTGATTTCCTCAGGTAACACCAATACTGCTACAATGCTTCCTTGAAAAGCGCAAGCAAGCTTTGCTCGTCATGACTATCTAGATTGACCCTCGCCTACTTACAACAATGTAATGTAAATCATTGATGTGTTCAATCAGCAAAAAACAGGAAAATAATCACCATGAATAATAGCACTTACACGTAAGTGGGACAGGAAGATGTGAAAATGGTGGTTGTCTTCACTATAATCTTCCAATGATGGGAATATATGCACGTAGTCCCTAACAACATTGAATGCATTGTCTTTTAAACTGGGAATAACTGGAATGGGGTTCCAATCTGCAGGAATTGGCCGTCTCTGTAGTTGGGATAGGTCTTCGGCCGGTGGACTTGCTGTACTTTTTGCTGGAGTGGGATTTTTCTGTGGTACGGCTGGTGCTATGGAAACTGAAATCGGCATACCTTTTTCTGGAGTGCAGGTCCTGTGTGGTGGGGCTAGTGGTGTGGCCAGTGAAGTATGGGTACAGTCTGCTGGAGTCGGTCCTACGTTTTGTGTCACTGGTTGTATAGCCAATATAAGTGGGGTGCTGTCTGATTTCTCCTGCACAACCACGTTTTTCAAGGACTTTGCTGGTGCTCCTTCAGGTTCGGCAATCACCCTCTTCCTTTTTGATGTCTGATGCACAAGAACAGCATTTGAGTGGAAAAACATGGTATGATGACAGATGGAATATGTATTGATAATTGATGGGCATGGCATCTCGACATATATGATGAGTAAACTAAGCTGATGGCGGTGCAACAAAGTAGAAGAAATGCAAGACAACATATGCAAGATACGCACAATCAATAAAACCTTGCCAAATTAGAGCAGGAACCTTGATGGGTGAACATGATAGGTCATCTGCCTTTGACTCCTCGAGGTTAGAATAGTCATTAGGATCATATTCTGAACAAGTGTGACACCCAAAATTTTATTTGGATTTTTCAAAAAATTTATTTTTGACTTGAGGGAGGTGATTTAAATTTATCTTCAAAAGAACCCTTCCTCTCAAGATATTTTTCTTATTGACAAGTGTTTTATTTGGATTCACCCAAGACATGATTTTGGTCTTGGAGGTTCTTTCTTTTTATTTGGACTTATACCAACATGCTTTTCTCTTTGAAAAATGTCCTTTAAAAATTTCTTTAAAAAGCCCTATAGCTTTTGGAATAATCTTTTTCCACTTTCAACAAATCTCTCTTGCCATGACCTATGTGCAAATCCTCTTCCACAAACCTTTCCCCACCTTTGGATCATGATGTACCTCAACTACAGCAAGTTGAACCTCTCCATATAATTTTCCATTTATATCTTATCAAAAACAATTTATGCCTTCTATCTTGATCCTTGGAGGTTTTCAAAGGAGCTACCCTTTCTGCTTTGAGTTTTCTCTCCAAACCAATTTCCCTAGCTAGTCCTTTGAACCCTCAACCAAGATCCATGAAGATCCACTGGTCTCCAGTTCAAATTTTTCAAACTATACTTGCTGCAAGTTTGGACCAGATTTGCCAAATTTGATGAAATTCATTCAAATCCTTCTCCAAAAATTCTGAGAAAAATCAGGCAGCCTCTGGGTGCATTGAGAGGTCACCTCACCAAGTCCCAACTCCAGGAAAAAATTTCTTCACACCAAATCATTTCATCGAACACCTTCAGAGCACTGTCAATGTCATGTTCAGTCAAATTCAGTTAACAGTGTCTGAACCACTGTCGTTTCTTCAGTGTCTGTTGTCGATCTCACCAGTGCCCCGGCATCGCCGTATTTCCTGTCCCCTCCCCCTTGTCCTCTGCACCGCACGAGCGCCTGGATGCTTGCGGGCGTCGGCGACGAGCTGGAAGAGGTGCGCCGCCCCGTGACCGACGCCAGCAGCGGCTTTGCGGCCGCCAGAGGGAGGCGCAGCGCAGACGGCGCCACCCAGCGCCGCCCAAGCCACCGGAGGCCGCCGCGTGGTCTTCCACTCCCCCGTGCGCGCTGCCACCCTCGTCGTGAACCGCTGGGCGCGGAGCGCGCTCTTTGCTGCCGTCGTGCCCGTGCGACCACCCCACCGTGGACCGACGCCATTACGCCATGACCGACCGAGTTTAGCAGTGGAACAAGACCAGTAACTCTCACTGGTGCTGCCTGGCCACCTAAACCCTCTGCCAAGTCACTGCCTCGCCGTAATCGCTCACCGGAGATTCTCCGTTCACGGCCACCCCCTCGAGCCGCCTATAAATAGAGGCCCCGAGCTCCAGCTAGTACCCACACCACCTCTGCACTCCACCAAGACCCCGCCTAGCCACAGGAAGAGCCCCGAGGGAGTCTCCTTCCCCAACTCCGGCCGCCGCGACCCGCCACGGGATCCAGCTCGATTCGCTCCCGTGCGTGCACCTCTGACTCCCATCTCTTGCCAGTAGCTCTCTAGTGCATTCCTCCTTCTGACCCGCGCTTCAATTCGAAGTTTGCAGCACACCACCGGAGTTCCCCACCATCACCCGAGCCGCCGTCCGCCGGAGAAAGTGTCGCCGTCGACGTGGTGCTCTCCGACGCCCAAGTCCACCACCCACCGACGCGGAAGGACACGCTGATACTCTTGGTACACTCCGATCTCCCTGACTCGCCGTGGTTCGACGCCGGCGACCACCGCAGCCTTCGGGCGCCGGCGAGGTTTTTCAATCCTGACATGTGGACCCCCCACGTCAGCCTCTCTTCTTTCTCCCCCGAAGCATTTTCTGTTGGCGCCTTCGGGCAGAGTACGTTTTCTCCGTGGGCTGGCGCGTTTCTATTCGAACCGTTTTCTGTTTTCTCAGTTTAGCCCCTGGAACTTTTCTGTTTCATTACAGATGAGTCCCTGGACAGAAACCCTTATAAGTTTTTAATAAAAAGTGATTTTTGAGTGATTCTTTTTCTGACAGTCTTATAATTTTGTCTAGTTTTTTATGGGATTTATTTGAAAAAAAATTGGAACAACTTTTATGCACGCGTTGGTTTTCACGTTAGTATGCATTTTTCGCTATACCGTAGGTTCCGGGAGAGGTGACGGAGCCGCGAACTTCGCCGAGCTAGACTCCGACTTCTTCGAACCAGGCAAGCATGTTTGAACCTTTGATATGATAGGTGTTTTGCATGTTTGCGTGAAAGGTTGTGCATTGCATATGAGTATCGGTGAGTATCTCGTTGCATGTGAGGCAACTACCCGTGTGTGCCAAAGTTACTGTGATCTCTGATGAGAAATGGCCTAGTCATGTGGTGACATGACGGGCGGTAAGTTGGTACTGTTGTAGCATGCCAGCCTTACGTCATCCGATTAATTCCGACGTTAACGTGGACGGAGTCACGTTATCGTTCTTCCCCCTTCCGTGCTACCACATGTTTTCTGCCAGAATGCGGTTTAGTAAGTTGGTAACCTCTTTCCATGTACACACCAAACAGAGGGGCTGGGATGAGGGTTCCATGGCCCTGGATTAAAGCCAGTCATCCGGTCAGGGGGCATGGGTGTTTCTGGTTGGGACCGAGAGGGGGGCACCCCTTAGAGCACGCGTATAGACATTTTGATCCCATGCTACGCGAGGTTGTAGCCTCCCTGTCTCAAGGTTTTTTCTTGAACGTTGCCGAGGGTGATTCCTGGCTTCGGAATGTTGAATGGGTGTGTACTGTTTAGATGTCTTTCTTCCCAAACACCGTAAACGGAACTAGTCCCCGTGACTACTGAAATCCATTGGCTGTGGTTAAAGTACAAACTCTGCAGAGTCAAATCCTTCCGAGTCATCGTATCCATGGTCAAGTAACGTGATCAGCGTATCCATGTCTACGTCATAACCTCGTGGTATATTTTCTCTTTCCGGTAAGCGAGCGTGAGTAGTAAACTTGGCTGAACGTTATTCCTGTGGATGGACTAACCCTGTTGTTTATCTCATGCCTGATTATTCTCTTGATATGATTTAAAAATTCATGAACTACTAAGTTATGAATGTATGCCCTTTATGTGATGTCGCTCAGACATCCGACTGTGGCATGTTTGTCTTTTACTTTCAATATAAGCCCTTTATGTAATGTCGCTCGGACGTCCGACTGTGGCATGTTTGTCTTTTACTTTCAATATAAGCCCTTTATATGATGTCGCTCAGACGTCCGACTGTGGCATGTTTGTCTTTTACTTTCAATATAAGCCCTTTATGTGATGTCGCTCAGACGTCCGACTGTGGCATGTTTGTCTTTTACTTTCAATAGAAGCCCTTTATGTGATGTCGCTCAGACGTCCGACTGTGGCATGTTTGTCTTTTACTTTCAATATAAGCCCTTTATGTGATGTCGCTCAGACGTCCGACTGTGGCATGTTTGTCTTTTACTTTCAATATAAGCCCTTTATGTGATGTCGCTCAGACGTCCGACTGTGGCATGTTTGTCTTTTACTTTCAATATAAGCCCTTTATGTGATGTCGCTTAGACGTCCGACTGTGGCATGTTTGTCTTTTACTTTCAATATAAGCCCTTTATGTGATGTTGCTCAGACGTCTGACTTTGGCATGTTTGTCTTTTACTTTCAATATAAGCCCTTTATCTGATGTCGCTCAGACGTCCGACTGTGGCACGCACTGCCTTTTATTTTCTATTATAAGCCCTTTATGTGGTGTCGCCTTGACACCCGACTGCGGCATTGTTATTCTTGTATTTTCCTCTCGAGGAGTCATTCAGACCCTCGTTTGGCACCCAGTATATTATTTTGGGATTTCGGGAGGACTACCGCCCGACTTCTCTTTTATTTCCCGTGCAGTATTATCTCTATGTCTGAGTGCACCTGTTAACCTATTCATAGGCATCATGTCTACATTTGTTATATGTTATGTCCGAACTGTCTTGCGAGTATTTTCATAGTACTCACCTGGCTTGTTGATTTGGCCAGATGTTGACGAAGGCGATCTCATGGATGAAGAGTTTGATAGTGAGTCCGACGCCTAGAGGAATCCCAGTCAGTCCCGTGCGATCCTGGATATTGGTCACTTGTATTATATACGCTTCCGGCACCCGCAATATATCTCCTCGAGCTTCACCCCGACGCTCGAAGAGCTGTAGTTTTCAGGAGTCATATCACCCGCTTCGCGGTGATATTTTCACCACCGTTGAGTTAGTAGTTATGCCACCCTATCCGCCGTCGTGTTTTATCGGCGTACATGTAATAAATTGTTGAGCAGTCCCCGCTCAACCTTGTATTATATTCAGTACCCCTGGTATTTTTCTTCTGTGACCAAGATATTGTCTACCAGTGAGAAGGAATTCTTCTTTACTGGTCCGTAAAAGGGATTGGTCTCTCAATAAATATTTTATTGAAAAACCGGTCGTGACAAGCTTGGTATCAGAGCCAGGCTGACTGTAGGAAGCCACTAGGTGCGATCGCTAATCGGTTATTAGCGTCTTTTGTGCTTTTTCAGCATTTTTTAAATGTAGCTATTTTCTGTTGGTCATCATAAATTTATGACTTGACTACTCAGAATTTTTGCCTACTTTTGTAGATGGCTGGCAGCAACTACGAGACTCGAGTGTTCACTAACGTGCCTGAGGGGTTTGTCAAACTCCTCGTCTCCATCACCAAGCTCGCGATTGGGCCAGCAACTCGTCCGGAGTTCACGCTTTACCAGCATAAGCTCAGCGACGACGTGTCTATGCACCAAGCCGTGGTGCAATTCAAGGGAGGACGTTCTGCGTCTCGCCACTTCCGTTTTGTGGGAAGGGCCATGCCTACGGAGAGGCATGCCATGCAGATGGCTGCCCGCGAGGTGATAGCTCGCCTTCGGGACATTCTTCCTATGATGAAGACTCGTCGCTACCGCTACCTCCCATGCCATGTGCCATACACTTGTCACTATGCATTCGCCTGCCACACCCGCACTACCGCCTGTCGCACCCGCGCCATCACCGCAGCACAGTGCTACGCACCAGGAGTCTGCTAGAGAGGAGGTGGAGGTTGAATCTCCTGCACCGCTGAGTCTTGCCCTCGGCAAAGGAAAGGACATCGTCACCATCTCCGACTGAGAGCGCCGAGTAGCCGCGTGTTATGTCTGCTTGTATGATGTGTTTTATCTGTACGCTAGTTTATATTAGTGTGTTCGCTGCTTTCCGGAGGGGTGTGCTAGTCTAAATAACATGTCAGGATGGTGTACGCACATCCTGAGTGCTGTATCGTGTGTTTGCTTTTCGCATGTAAGATTTGTGTTAAGCGTTTCTTCTCCGTGCGAAATTGTTTATGTTCTTTTTCGAAAAATCTTGAGGTCTTTTAAATTTTTGCCTTTGCAAGATTTCCCTTGTGCCACACAGTTCTTCTCATGAGTTTTGCAAAATAATACCCCCAGACTGGAAAAATGTCTCGCCCGTGGACTCGCTCCATGCCCAATCAGCCAGAAGGAGTTTATAGGACACAGACTAGCAACAACTTCACTCAGGGACAGTCCAGTCAACAGGACAGCAAAGCATCCTTGTCTCAAGTATGCCGTCTCTTAGAACAAAGCCAGCAACGGCACCAAGAGATGATGACCCACGTCATCAATATGGGAAACCACCGTGAGCCGTACCAGCCACACTCCAAGTTATCTGAGTTACAGAAGACTCGCCCTTCAACGTTTGCTCACACCGATAGGCCGCTGGAAGCCAATGATTGGCTTCATGACATCGAAAGGAAGCTGATTATTGCCCAGTGTTCAGATAATGAGAAGGTGCTTTATGCACCACACTACCTTACTGGAGCAGCTGCAGCATGGTGGGAAAACTTCCTACACATGCATCCCAGTGAACACAACATCACCTGGGAAGAGTTCAAGGAAGGCTTTCGTGGGGCACACATCCCCAGGAGCATCATAAAAATCAAGAAGAGAGAATTTGACGACCTCAAGCAAAGAGGCATGTCAGTGACAGAATACAACGGTCAGTTTACCCAGCTATCTCGTTATGCCTACGACGAGCACATGACAGAGAACAAGAAGATGGAAAAATTCCTGGACGGCCTGACACCGGCACTAAGATGCCAACTGGTTGTACACACTTTCCCGGATTTTAAAACTCTGGTTGACAAGGCCATTACCTTGGAAAATGAGCGTCGTAGTCTGGAAGATATCCGTAAGCGAAAGAGGGACAAGACGACTCTTGCTCGCAACAACCGAAGCAAGACTGAGGTTCCAAGGACAGAAGCAAGGAAATCCACGACTACTGATCTAAGGCCAGTCAGACAGTTTCATGCCAGGCACAAGGAGTTCACGTACCGTCCAGGGGTCACTTGCTACGCTTGTGGTGAAGAGGGGCACTATGCCAAACAGTGCCCAAAGCCAAGGAACTCGGCCCCCAAGCCAAACAATGGTGGGAATAATCCAGCCCCCAAGCGCAACAATTTCAATCCCAACAACAACCACAGGAAGGGTCACCTGAACCATGTGACCAGGGAAGAAGCGCAGAATGCCCCAGACATCGTGCTCGGTACGTTCCCTGTCAACACAGTACCTGCCACGGTTTTTTTTTCTGGAGCTTCCCATTCGTTCGTTTCGAAGAATTTTGTTTTGCAACATGGTTTTCCGATACTTCCCTTGGAAAAGTCTATGGTCATCAAGTCCCCCGGAAATAAGCAGATCCCTCAAAGTTACTGCAAAGGAGTAATCATTGAGTTCGAAGGACTACAGTTTCATGCTAACCTCATCGTGTTGGAAAATAAAGGACTGGATGTCATCCTAGGGATGGACTAGTTAACCACCAACAAAGGATTCATTGACTTTTTCAATCGGACCGTGATTCTCACTCACCATCAAGGCAAGACAATAAAAGTTATAGCTCAAGAAAGGCCACGGTCACGGCAAACAAAATTGAACAAAGTGGACATTTCAGAACTAAGAAAAGTTCCAGTGGTATGCGAGTTTCCTGACGTATTCCTGAAGAACTACCAGGCATGCCACCAGACCGAGAGATAGAGTTCAGCATTGAACTAGCACCTGGCACCGCTCCCATCTATAAGAAGCCTTATAGAATGGCACCCTCAGAATTGGTAGAATTGAAGGAGCAGATAAAGGAATTACTGGACAAAGGTTTTATTCGAGCCAGCTCCTCACCTTGGGGTTCGCCAGTATTATTCGCCAAGAAAAAGGATGGGACACTAAGATTGTGTATAGACTATCGAGCTCTCAATATGGCCACCATCAAAAACAAATATCCGATGCCGCAGATAAATGATTTGTTTGACCAGCTCGCACAAGCCAAGGTGTTCTGAAAAATTGATTTGAGATCGGGATATCACCAATTGAAAGTACGGGCAGAAGATATCCCTAAAACAGCATTCACCTCCAGATACGGATTATATGAGTTCACAGTGATGCCTTTTGGTCTAACGAACGCCCCCGCATATTTCTTCCACCTCATGAACAAAGTGTTCATGAAATTCATGGATAAATTTGTTGTGGTGTTCATCGACGATATTCTGGTTTACTCAAGGACACCGGAAGAGCACGCTGAGCATCTCAGAATTGTTTTGGCAGAATTAAGGAAACATCAGTTGTACGCAAAATTTAGCAAGTGTGAGTTTTGGCTAAGGCAAGTTAGTTTCCTAGGCCACATATTAAACCAAGAAGGCGTGGCCGTAGACCCAAAAAAAGTCAAAGCCATACTTGACTGGAAGCCACCCGCCAACGTGACAGATGTGCGGAGTTTCCTTGGAATGGCCGGATATTACAAAAGATTTATTGAAGGATTCTCCACTGTGGCAAAACCAATGACGCAACTGCTCAAGAAAGACAAGAAGTTTGTATGGACGGAAGCATGCGAGAGAAGCTTCCAAGAGCTTAAGAAGAAGCTAACAACCACACCGGTCTTAACCGTGCCAGACCTACACAAGAGTTTTGAAGTATATTGTGACGCATCTCGGAAAGGCCTCGGATGTGTACTGATGCAGGATGGCAAAGTTTTCGCGTATGCCTCCAGGCAACTGCGAAAACATGAGGAAAATTACCTACATGACTTGGAGCTAGCAGCAGTCATACATGCACTCAAGGAGTGGAGGCACTTTCTGTTGGGAAATCGCTGTGAAATATATACGGACCATAAGAGCCTTAAATATATTTTCACGCAACCAGAGCTAAACTTACGCCAACGACGCTGCTTGGAATTGGTCAAGGACTATGATGTCGGTATTCACTACCATCCAGGGAAAGCAAATGTAGTGGCTGATGCCCTTAGTCGGAACCCTAGCCCGGATGACGACAGCCCACGAAACTTGAGGCCTGAGTTTCAGCAAGAGTTCACTAGACTCAACATGGTGTTAGTCTCTGAGGGCACCGCATCAAATCTGGAGATACAGCCCACCCTAGTGGGACAAATTAAGAAGGCTCAACAAGGGCACCCCAGCATCGAAGGAATAAAGAGGAAAATGAGCCTTGGCAAAGCTGCAGGGTTCGTCACAGACAATGAAGGAATATTATGGTACGGAGACAGACTTTGCGTACCTAACATTAAGGAACTCAAGCAACAAATCCTAACCGAGAGCCACACCGCCCCATATTCAATCCACCCTGGAGGAACCAAAATGTACAAAGACATTCAGGAAAGATTTTGGTGGCACGGTATGAAAAGAGATATAGCCGCATTTATTGCTTGTTGCGATTCATGCCAGCGCATCAAGGCCGAACATCAAAAGCCAGCAGGGCTACTCCAGCCAAACAGGATACCGGAGTGGAAATGGGATGAAATAGGAATGGACTTCATCGTCGGACTACCTCGATCACAACGCGGAAATGACGCCATACGGGTCATTACAGACCGACTAACCAAGGTTGCTCACTTCATTCCCGTGAAGACTACCTACTCCACACAAAGCCTGGCCAAGCTTTATCTCTCCCGTATAGTTTGTTTGCATGGAGTCCCAAAGACTATAATATCCGACCGAGGCACCCAATTTGTCTCCAAATTTTGGGATCACCTGCAACAAGCTCTGGGCACGCAACTAGCTTTCAGTACAGCGTACCACCCTCAGACTGATGGACAAAAGGAACGTGAGAACCAAATCCTAGAGGACATGCTGAGAGCCTGTGTGCTCACCTATGGATCCAGTTGGGAAGAGAGTTTGCCGTATGCCGAGTTTGCTTACAACAACAGTTACTAAGCCAGCTTACAAATGGCACCCTTTGAAGCATTGTACGGACGGAGGTGTCGTACCCCACTGAATTGGTCAGAAACAGGTGACAGCCGTATCTTCGGCCCAGACATGCTTAAAGAGGCCGAGGAGAAAGTTAAGTAGATCAGGGACAGACTCAAGACATCGCAAAGCCGACAAAAGAGCTACTACGATCAAAAACATCGTGAGGTCAGCTTTGAACCCGGTGATTCCGTATACCTACGAGTGTCTCCTATGAGGGGCCTGCAACGGTTCAAAATTAAGGGGAAGCTAGCCCCGAGATTTATCGGACCATTCTGTATAAAGGCACGAAGAGGCACAGTGGCCTACAAACTAGACTTACCCAAGGAGCTGTCAGACGTCCATGACGTGTTCCATGTCTCACAATTGAGAAAATGTGTAAGTAACCTAGAGAAGCATGTATCTCATGAAAGCATTGATATACAACCAGACCTCACCTACAGAGAACGGCCAGTGAAAATTTTGGAAGAGTCTGAAAGAAGGACCCGTCAGAAAACGACAAAATTTTTCAAAGTTCAGTGGAGCAACCACACTGAGGATGAAGCTACATGGGAAAGGGAAGATTTTCTCCAGGCAGAGTATCCATACCTATTTGAGGATCAGCTGAAATCTCGAGGACGAGATTTTTCCTAAGGGGGTAGGTGTTGTGACACCCAAAATTTTATTTGGATTTTTCAAAAATTTTATTTTTGACTTGAGGGAGGTGATTTAAATTTTTCTTCAAAAGAACCCTTCCTCTCAAGATATTTTTCTTATTGACAAGTGTTTTATTCGGATTCACCCAAGACATGATTTTGGTCTTGGAGGTTCTTTCTTTTTATTTGGACTTATACCAACATGCTTTTCTCTTGGAAAAATGTCCTTTGAAAATTTCTTTAAAAAGCCCTATAGCTTTTGGAATAATCTTTTTCCACTTTCAACAAATCTCTCTTGCCATGACCTATGTGCAAATCCTCTTCCACAAACCTTTCCCCACCTTTGGATCATGATGTACCTCAACTACAGCAAGTTGAACCTCTCCATATAATTATTTCCATTTATATCTTATCAAAAACAATTTATGCCTTCTATCTTGATCCTTGGAGGTTTTCAAAGGAGCTACCCTTTCTGCTTTGAGTTTTGTCTCCAAACCAATTTCCCTAGCTAGTCCTTTGAACCCTCAACCAAGATCCATGAAGATCCACTGGTCTCCAGTTCAAATTTTTCAAACTATACTTGCTGCAAGTTTGGACCAGATTTGCCAAATTTGATGAAATTCATTCAAATCCTTCTCCAAAAATTCTGAGAAAAATCAGGCAGCCTCTGGGTGCATTGAGAGGTCACCTCACCAAGTCCCAACTCCAGGAAAAAAATTTCTTCACACCAAATCATTTCATCGAACACCTTCAGAGCACTGTCAATGTCATGTTCAGTCAAATTCAGTTAACAGTGTCTGAACCACTGTCGTTTCTTCAGTGTCTGTTGTCGATCTCACCAGTGCCCCGGCGTCGCCGTGTTTCCTGTCCCCTCCCCCTTGTCCTCTGCACCGCACGAGCGCCTGGATGCTTGCGGGCGTCGGCGACGAGCTGGAAGAGGTGCGCCGCCCCGTGACCGACGCCAGCGGCGGCTTTGCGGCCGCCAGAGGGTGGCGCAGCGCAGACGGCGCCACCCAACGCCGCCCAAGCCACCGGAGGCCGCCGCGTGGTCTTCCACTCCCCCGTGCGCGCTGCCACCCTCGTCGTGAACCGCTGGGCGCCGTGCGCGCTCTCTGCCGCCGTCGTGCCCGTGCGACCACCCCACCGTGGACCGACGCAGTTACGCCATGCCCGACCGAGTTTAGCAGTGGAACAGGACCAGTAACTCTCACTGGTGCTGCCTGGCCACCTAAACCCTCTGCCAAGCCACTGCCTCGCCGTAATCGCTCGCCGGAGATTCTCCGTTCACGGCCACCCCCTCGAGCCACCTATAAATAGAGGCCCCGAGCTCCAGCTAGTACCCACACCACCTCTGCACTCCACCAAGACCCCGCCTAGCCACTGGAAGAGCCCCGAGGGAGTCTCCTTCCCCAACTCCGGCCGCCGCGACCCGCCACGGGATCCAGCTCGATTCGCTCCCGTGCGTGCACCTCTGCCTCCCATCTCTTGCCAGTAGCTCTCTAGTGCATTCCTCCTTCTGACCCGCGCTTCAATTCGAAGTTTGCAGCACACCACCGGAGTTCCCCACCATCACCCGAGCCGCCGTCCGCCGGAGAAAGTGTCGCCGTCGACATGGTGCTCTCCGACGCCCAAGTCCACCACCCACCGACGCGGAAGGACACGCTGATACTCTTGGTACACTCCGATCTCCCTGACTCGCCGTGGTTCGACGCCGGCGACCACCGCAGCCTTCGGGCGCCGGCGAGGTTTTTCAATCCTGACATGTGGACCCCCCACGTCAGCCTCTCTTCTTTCTCCCCCGAAGCGTTTTCTGTTGGCGCCTTCGGGCAGAGTATATTTTCTCTGTGGGCTGGCGCGTTTCTATTCGAACCGTTTTCTGTTTTCTCAGTTTAGCCCCAGGAACTCTTCTGTTTTATTACAGATGAGTCCCTGGACAGAAACCCTTATAACTTTTTAATAAAAAGTGATTTTTGAGTGATTCTTTTTCTGACAGTCTTATAATTTTGTCTAGTTTTTTATGGGATTTATTTGAAAAAAAAATGGAACAACTTTTATGCACGCGTTGGGTTTCACGTTAGTATGCATTTTTCGCTATACCGTAGGTTCCGGGAGAGGTGACGGAGCCGCGAACTTCGCCGAGCTAGACTCCGACTTCTCCGAACCAGGCAAGCATGTTTGAAACTTTGATATGATAGGTGTTTTGCATGTTTGCGTGAAAGGTTGTGCATTGCATATGAGTATCGGTGAGTATCTCGTTGCATGTTAGGCAACTACCCGTGTGTTCCAAAGTTACTGTGATCTCTGATGAGAGATGGCCTAGTCATGTGGTGACATGAAGGGCAGTAAGTTGGTACTGTTATAGCATGCCAGCCTTACGTCATCCGATTAATTACGACGTTAACGTGGACGGAGTCACGTTATCGTTCTTCCCCCTTCCGTGCTACCACATGTTTTCTGCCAAAATACGGTTTAGTAAGTTGGTAACCTCTTTCCATGTACACACCAAACAGAGGGGCCGGGATGAGGGTTCCATGGCCCTGGATTAAAGCCAGTCATCCGATCAGGGGGCATGGGTGTTTCCGGTTGGGACCGAGAGGGGGGCACCCCTTAGAGCGCGCGTATAGAAATTTTGATCCCATGCTACGCGAGGTTGTAGCCTCCCTGTCTCAAGGTTTTTTCTTGAACGTTGCCGAGGGTGATTCCTGGCTTCGGAATGTTGAATGGGTGTGTACTGGTTAGATGTGTTTCTTCCAAAACACCATAAACGGAACTAGTCCTCGTGACTACTGAAATCCGTTGGCTGTGGTTAAAGTACAAACTCTGCAGAGTCAAATCCTTCCAAGTCATCGTATCCATGGTCAAGTAATGTGATCAGCATATCCATGTCTACGTCATAACCTCGTGGTATATTTTCTCTTTCCGGTAAGCGAGCGTGAGTAGTAAACTTGGCTGAACGTTATTCCTGTGGATGGACTAACCCTGTTGTTTATCTCATGCCTGATTATTCTCTTGATATGATTTAAAAATTCATGAACTACTAAGTTACGAATGTATGCCCTTTATGTGATGTAGCTCAAACATCCGACTGTGGCATGTTTGTCTTTTACTTTCAATATAAGCCCTTTATGTAATGTCGCTCGGACGTCCGACTGTGGCATGTTTGTCTTTTACTTTCAATATAAGCCCTTTATGTGATGTCGCTCGGACGTCCGACTGTGGCATGTTTGTCTTTTACTTTCAATATAAGCCCTTTATGTGATCTCGCTCAGACGTCCGACTGTGGCATGTTTGTCTTTTACTTTCAATATAAGCCCTTTATGTGATGTCGCTCAGACGTCCGACTGTGGCATGTTTGTCTTTTACTTTCAATATAAGCCCTTTATGTGATGTCGCTCAGACGTCTGACTGTGGCATGTTTGTCTTTTACTTTCAATATAAGCCCTTTATGTGATGTCGCTCAGATGTCCGACTGTGGCATGTTTGTCTTTTACTTTCAATATAAGCCCTTTATGTGATGTCGCTCAGACGTCCGACTGTGGCACGCACTGCCTTTTATTTTCTATTATAAGCCCTTTATGTGGTGTCGCCTTGACACCTGACTGCGGCATTGTTATTCTTGCATTTTCCTCTCGAGGAGTCATTCAGACCCTCGTTTGGCACCCAGTATATTATTTTGGGATTTCGGGAGGACTACCGCCCGACTTCTCTTTTATTTCCCGTGCAGTATTATCTCTATGTCTGAGTGCACCTGTTAACCTGTTCATAGGCATCATGTCTACATTTGTTATATCTTATGTCCGAACTGTCTTGCGAGTACTTTCATAGTACTCACCTGGCTTGTTGATTTGGCCAGATGTTGACGAAGGCGATCTCATGGATGAAGAGTTTGATAGTGAGTCCGACGCCTAGAGGAATCCCAGTCAGTCCCGTGCGATCCTGGATATTGGTCACTTGTATTATATACGCTTCCGCCACCCGCAATAGATCTCCTCGAGCTTCACCCCGACGCTCGAAGAGCTATAGTTTTCAGGAGTCATATCACCCGCTTCGCGGTGATATTTTCACCACCGTTGTTATCGTGAGTTAGTAGTTATGCCACCCTATCCGCCGTCGTGTTTTATCGGCGTACATGTAATAAATTGTTGAGCAGTCCCCGCTCAACCTTGTATTATATTCAGTACCCCTGGTATTTTTCTTCTGTGACCAAGATATTGTCTACCAGTGAGAAGGAATTCTTCTTTACTGGTCCGTAAAAGGGATTGGTCTCTCAATAAATATTTTATTGAAAAACTGGTCGTGACAACAAGAATCTACATGTGGGGAGCGTATGTCGGTGTCAAAACCGGCGGATCTCAGGTAGGGGGTCCCGAACTGTGCATCTAAGGCTAATGGTAACAGGAGGCAGGGGACACAATGTTTACCCAGGTTCGGGCCCTCTCGATGGAGGTAATACCCTACTTCCTGCTTGATTGATCTTGATGATATAAGTATTACAAGAGTTGATCTACCACGAGATCGTAGAGGCTAAACCCTAGAAGCTAGCCTATGAGTATGATTGTTGGTATTGTGGTTGGTCCTACAGACTAAACCCTCTGGTTTATATAGACACCGGAGGGGGCTAGGGTTACACAGAGTCGGTTACAGAGAAGGAGATCTACATATCCGAATCGCCAAGCTTGCCTTCCACGCAAAGGAGAGTCCCATCCGGACACGGGACGAAGTCTTCAATCTTGTATCTTCATAGTCCAACAGTCTGGCCAAAGTATATAGTCCGGCTGTCCGGATACCCCCTTATCCAGGACTGCCTCAGTAGCCCCTGAACCAAGCTTCAATGACGATGAGTCCGGCGCACAGATTGTCTTCGTCATTGCAAGGCGGGTTCCTTCTCCGAATACTCCATAGAAGATTGTGAACACGAGGATCGTGCCTGGCTCTGCAAAACAAATTCCAGAAAACACCGTAGAGAGAATATATTTCACAAATCTAATCTGCTGACAACTCTTCATAGCGTGACGTCACGCCGCGGCCCGGTCATTATTCGAACCGTTTCCTCCCTGCCTGGCATAACGTATCACGAGGCAGTTTTATTAGCACATCTTGTCAACGCAGAGATCGTGTCCCCTTATCGAGGGATTCTCATCAATACGGGCATGGGTAACCCAATCGTTTTACTGATATAACTCCACGGTTTTAGGCAAGTTCCAAACGGTCACGCGGAGGACGCTTGATATTCACCCCCTTTATAAAGAGGTCCAGACCTGTCCTTTTCTTTCCACGCCCAATCCTTCCCTTCCCTTACCTCGAGTTCCAACACCCAAGGCTCGGGCTAAGCGCTTCGGACCTTCAATCATGTCCAGATCCAACCTTCAAGGCCGGTGGATGGCCTCTTCTGTGACAGAGGAGGACATCAAGAAGCTTAGGGAGGCTAGGTATCTGACCGCCGAAATCTCCCACCGGCTACCTGCTCAAGGGCAGGTTATCCCCACTCCCGAACCCAGCGAGAGTGTCGTATTCATTTCCCACTTCCTTCGAGGGCTTGGCTTTAGTCTTGATCACTTCGTAAGAGGGATCATGTTTTATTACGTGCTGGATTTCCATGATCTAGCTCCAGATTCCATCCTTCACATCTCGTCGTTTATCGTCGTGTGTGAGGCCTTCCTCCACATTACCCCACACTTTGGCTCATGGCTCAAGACCTTCAATGTGAAGCCGAAGATGGTCGAGGGGCGACACGCAGAGTGCAGAGGCGCTATAATAAGCAAAGGTGCTGACGCCCCATGGCCGAAGGGTTCTTTCCCGGAGGCGTCCGAATTATGGCAGCGGGAGTGGTTTTACATCACTGCCCCCCGGGGTACCAAGTGGGTGGCCGCCCCAGCCTTTCACCCGGGCCCTCCGCCTCAACTGGCATCATGGGTCAACAAAGGGCTGGACTGGGGGCCAATTAATGACGTGTTGACATTGCAAAGCCGCATCCGAGATCTCCTCAGGAGGGACGTCAGTCTCGTCCAGGTAACGCAAGTAATGCTGGTTCGACGGGTCCCGCCGTGCAAACGTCGCCCTCTCCGTATGTGCGAGTTCAACCCGGAAGGACCGCGAACTATTCAACACTTCTTCGGCATGATGCTCGAACGGATTTAACAATTATTCTTCGGATCACGAATAAAGTGTCCGGACACCACCGAGGATGCGGGTCTGAACTGCAACCGTGCAGATACCCAAGTAAGTAACTCTGCAACCGAACACACTGTTATTATATTTGTCATAACATTATTCTGACAAATTACCCTCGGCCAGGATTGGATAAAGAAGGCGGAGAGGATCAGGTGTTCGGCCCCTCTTCCTGAAGGCTCGCCGAATCCTGTTCTAGCCAGGATGCTGGAGCGCGCACCCTACCAAGTGCCATCAGGAGAAGATGAAGGGAGGCGTAGAGAAGCCAAGAGCGGGCTTCGTGCATTACACATCCAAACCGGGGAATTGGTACCTCCGCAAAGGAGGGTAATCGGAGAGGTGAATCAAAAATCCCCTCTCCCCATGGGAAGAAAAGGGGCGCCCCTGAGGATTTGGAAATGGAGGCTTCCAAGCGAGGGAAGAAACTTCCGCCAGGGGGCCCTGTCGTGGTTCTAAGACTGACAGTAGAAGAGGGGGGTAGGTATGGAGAGGGAAGATCCCAGCTATGGTGAAGTTGTACACGCGAGTTTACGAGTTCAGGCCCTTCTCGGAGAAAGTAATAGCCCTACGTCTCGGAGCCCGGAGGCGGTCGATTGGATTATGCGTGTGAATGTTACAGGGGGTGCGAACCCTTGTGCCAGTGGAGGGGGTGGCTTATATAGAGTGCGCCAGGACCCCAGCCAGCCCACGTTACAAGAGGTTCAATGTACATAAAGCCAGGGCGTTACTGGTAACGCCAGCATTAAGTGCTATAAATGGCTTTAAAGACTACGGAGTGAACGCCTGACTGTTGCAGTGCTGGTCGACTCCTAATCTTCAATAGGTCGAGTGGTTCTTTGTATGGTCGAGTGACCACAGGAAGGAAGGATCTCTGAGTGGTTGATCAGTCGAGTGGATGGCACTCGACGCCTTGGCAGGGTCCTTCCTGTTGCCCTTTGTGTTTCTTTGCTTCTTTGATAATGGCCCTGGATAGGGCTTATAGGTCAGGCCTATGACCCTACCCCAGGTCTATGTCATCATCATTAGCCCCCGAATGGATTGAACTCCGAGTGAAAAAAGGTTGAAGGTAATCTCACTTCGACTCTTGTGTTTCATAGTTATTATGCTTGCGCAGAGGCTAATGTTGGAACTTCAGCTTTGTTTCAGTCGCCTTGATCGATTCAGAAGTCGTCGATTGGATTTACAACGCCATCTGCCGAGTGTTGTTTTGATGCGCTGAACCTTCAGCGCGATTGATTGCAGCGTATCCTGGATCTCATGGGATTCGAATGTTTTGGGGAAGCGCGCGGGACGGGACATGCTGAAGTAGACGGGACGGATAAACGGGGATGCCTCAATTTCCGTGCCACTTTTTTGCCACGTAGGACGCGCGCGACTGTTGCGGGATTTGATAAGATCGCCTGGATCCACACGTCAGTCACTCGGAAGCGACCCTTTATAAGGCGACGGGGCCGAGGCACCGGTACTGTTCGCGTTTGCTTCCTCTCTTCCTCCTCTGCTTCTCCACGACATCTAGCTCCTCCGCTCTCGACGCCGCCGCCCCGCCATTATGGTGAAGGATAAGACGGTAGCGCTGGAACGCGTGAAGAAGACGGCAGGGGCGGCGAAGTGTAAGAAGCTGAATCGCGGGTCATCATCACGCTCGAAGCTGCCGGCAGGTTGGATCCAAGGCGACTGGATCCAATCTTCGCTTCAGCAGGATGATCTGGACGAGCTGATGGAATCTGGTCTGGTCGCTAAGGGCGCGGTGAGGCTGCCGGGGAGTAAGATGGCGCCGCAGCCCCGACCTGGTGAGTGCGTACTACTCGCCACCCACGTCGACCGGGGTTTTTCGCTTCCTCCACATGCCTTCTTTAGGGGTTTCTTGAACTTTTTTGGTGCCCAACTCCATCATTTCAACCCCAATACCATCACATATCTCGCTGCATTTGTATCTATGTGTGAGAGCATTCTGGGATGTCGACCGCATTGGGGTCTGTTCAAGCATATCTTCACCATCCGTTCTCAGTCGGTGAAGAAAACGAATTCGAGTGACGAGAGAACCCATGTCATCTAGATGTGCGGTGGTTTAGGTATCCAGAAGAGGGAGAGGAGCTCTTTCCCTTCCAACCCTTCCTGAATCAGTTAGAGGCTGGCAGTCGACCTGGTTCTACTGCCAGGACCTCGCAACTCCTGATCAGTCGACCGGACTTCCCCCCTTCACCTTTGACCGTGCTCAGACTCCTTCATTGAAAGTGACCGCTGCTGAGGAAGTGGAGACGAACATGCTAGTCGAGAGGGTAGTTTAGCTGATAAATCAGGGTGTCACTGGTATGGACCTGCTGGAGGTATTCCTCAGTCGACGCATTCAGCCGCTTCAGTACCGTGACCATCCCATGTGGATGTACACTAGGCCCGGTGATACCGCTCGGGTTCATCCTGAAGAGGTACCGGCCAAGACAGTGGCCATGTGGTTGACGAGCATTACGGGCAACAAGGACAACCCCAGAGGAGCCAGGAGAGTCGTACCCTTTAGTGACGACAATCCACCTGACAAGGTTCGACTTCTGTGACCGACTGCATTTGAGCACACTTTCCGACTGTTTCTGAACCTGACTGGTTTCCATTCGACTTCCTGTCTTGCAGGTTTATACTTTGACGTATTCAATGTCCAATGGTGAACAAGCCCTGGAGCAAGACCGTGAGGGTGAGGACAGCGCGGAGGAGAGCGGAGAGTGGGAATCTCCGGAGGACAACGACGATGATGACGATGAGAGTAAGGAGTCGGACGAGGAAGAGGAGGTCGACTCGCCGCCCCGTACTGAACATCGATCCAAGCAACACCATGATCCAGTGGGTGGGCGCGGTAAGGCTGTGGCCTCGAGCACTCAAGTGCATAAGCACGCTTGGTCTTCAACTCCGGAGCTGGCGGAGAAAGTCACCAAGCAGCCTAAGATCAACCCCGCGAAGGCTCGGAAGACTCTGCCGAAGATCAAGATGGATGTACCTGTCGCCTCTGGGTAAATGTCTTTTCTGTGTTTTTCTTTATACCGACTGATTCTCCTGTTCTAACCGAGTGGATTACAAACTCGTCTAGCTTTGCCTCCGCTGTGACTGACATGGATATTGACAAGACTCCAGGGAACGAAGAAACCGATGACGCGGCCACCTCTCGAGCTGGTAAGTCCGCTCGGTCAAAACTTATTTCGCCGATTGAACTGTCGGTCGACTGATTTTCTGTTGTTTTCTCTTTTCACAGCAGCTCCGCGAGACATCGTCGTGCTTCCCGATGATGAGGAAGAAGAAATGCCTCCGAAGGAGAGGAAGAGGAGAGGCAAAGGCTCGAGCAGGAGAGTGCTTGAAGTTCAAGTCCCTCAGTCGACACCGGTTCTTGAAGCGGTGGTCGAGCGAACTGAAGATCCAATTCAGACCAACGTTACATTCACCGACCCACTAACGACTGATCGCCCATTGGGGTCGACTAATCCGGCCCCTGCTGCCCCAGTGCAAATCCCCGCATCCGACCCAGTGGGTGCTTCAACTGCTTTGGAGTCATCACTCTTTACTGCATACCAAACCCCAGACGACTCGCCAAGTGCTGCCAGGGAGGCTCTTCGCCAGGTGAACCTTGTCATGGAGCAGGTGAAGGTGATACATGAGGCCAGTCAGGTGGCCTACAACGCTAGCACCGCCTTGCAGACCAATGTTAAGGTCAGTTATCTCCCGTCTGATCTTATTCCTCGTCTGGCGTCTGATCACCCACTGGGGTGTGTCTGCCTTAAAATTGTATGAGTCCGCTTGAGTCGACTAGGATTGAGTCGACTGAATCTTTGACAAACTGCTTTATTATTCGTAAGATGTCCGTGGATGAGCGTTTTGGAACTTTATGTACATCTATCATGAGTTTGCACTTTACGTCTATGCACCCATCGGGTTGTAGTTCTTGCACTGTTGAACCAGTGGGGGCATGCTGAGTGCACCCACTGGGTGTAGTCCTCGAGATCATGGTTGGCTACAGGCAGTCGACTGTGGTTTGAGAGTTTAAATTTTCTCACTCGACCTGGGCAGACCATGCCGAGTGGAGCCTAACCAGTGGGGGCACACTAAGTGCACCCGCTGGGTGTAGTCCCCGAGACCGTGGTCGGCTGCGGGCAGTCGACTATGGTCTGAGAGCAACTTTTTTTTGCACTCATGCTGGGCAGACCATGCCGAGTGTTGAATCAAACCAGTGGGGGCACGCTGAGTGCACCCACTGGGTGTAGTCCCCGAGACTACCGTTGAATGTTTGATTCGATGGTAAGTCTTAGAGTAACTTTCACTGTGACGTTCTTTTGTTTCCGTCGACTGATATAACTTATTTGCTGACTGCAGAAATCTTATGATCTTGGGGCTCAGCTTTCTGTACTGAACAAGCAGCAAATCAGCCTCAATCTTGACCTGCAGCTGGCCCAGAACAACCTCAAGACCGCTTGTGAAGAAGTAACTGCCATGGGAGGTACCCAATCGTCAACCGTCCTTCTTACAGCTTGTATTTTTCCGTGTGTGCTTTAGTCACCTTGAACCGAGTGACTTCACTCGAACAGATGTGCGTAGTGAAAACCGTTAACTTCAAGCTCGTCTGAAGAATGTAGTTTCTTTAGAGAAAATGAAGCAGGCTCTATAGCAGAAGGATCTTGATCTTGCTGCTGCCCAGAAGGAGGCACGGGAGAAAACGGCACTTGCTGACAAGAAGCTGGCTTCAGTCGGTAAGCTGGAAGAAGAGAATTCCACTCTCAAGGCCGCTATCTCTGATGCCAACCGGGAGGTCGAGCAACTGAAGAAGGACAAGGACAAACTGACTGACGAGATTGGAAACCTCAAGGCCAAGAAGGGCGAGTTAGAATCTTATCTGGGCCAGCTTGCTGCAAAACTGGTCTTAAAGCTTGAAGGTATGGTTGTTCGATTGACTTGTTATTGTAGACTGAGAATTCTTTACCATACTGTCGACTCATTATCCACTCAACCGCGCAGAATTTTGCCAAGACTTCAAAGAAGAAACTGGGCGTGTCGAGATTGGTCTCGATCCCATAAACTGACCAGTCAAGGATGATGTCGCAATGAATGTGCTGCGGATGGAATCTCGCGTGGACATCACGATCGCTTATCTTGCCCATCTGAAGGCGGCGATGACTCGGGTTGATACTGAACTCTGGCCCCAGGCGGAACTGTCTCAAGACCTCGAGTCTCTGATGGCTCGACTGAATCAAATTCCAGATCGAGTGCAAGAATGGAAGAAGTCATCTGCTCACTGTGGTGCTGATGTCGCCCTGTCATTGGTTCGAGTGCATTGCAAGGATGTCAATGAGGACAAGCTGGCGGCGCTCAAGGTCGCCAACACCAAAAAGCACACTTTCCAGTCCTTCATGGACACTTTCCTCGACGCCGCCACTCGTATTGCAGACAGCATAGACCTCGACAGTTTCTGCGATCCCGCCAGTCCTTCTCCTGCCGAGTGATCCGAAAAACTTTATGCTTCACCTTTATTTTCCTCAGAATGCTGAGTGATTAGGTAATCGTTAAACTCCTTCGGGCTTGGTGCCCGAGTACTTTAACCCACGAACCGGAACCTTAGGATTTATCCGAATTTGGTTTATCTTTGAATATGCTTGCGCTTGTCTTCGAGTGGTACTTGTTCCTTCACTAGGAATAATCTTTGAATGGTGCAGCTCCAAGGTGGAAGGTGACAGTCAACCTGCACTTCGTCGTCCTTGCAGATAGGGATGGAGTGTATGTTATACTTGTGGCGCAGCTTCGAGGAGAAGGTAGCAATCGACCTGCATCTCGTCGTCCTTACGGATCGGGATGGAGCGTACGTTATACTTGTGGCGCAGCCCGAGGAGAAGGTAGCAATCGACCTGCACCTCGTCGTCCTTACGGATCGGGATGGAGCGTACATTATACTTGTGGCGCAGCCCCGAGGAGAAGGTAGCAATCGACCTGCACCTCGTCGTCCTTACGGATCAGGACGGAGCGTGTGGCCAAGTCCCCGAGTGAGAAGGTTAATTCTCACACGGAACGTATTTTATATTTAGGCGAGTACTTGACTGCAGCTAAGCCTCCGAGTGAGAGTGTCGCTCACCACTCGGTAGGATTTTATGAACTTAGGCGAGTACTGGACTGCAGCTAAGCCTTCGAGTGAGAGGGTTGCTCACCACTCGGTAGGATTTTTCAAACTTTGGCGAGTACTAGACTGCAGCTAAGCCTCCGAGTGAGAGGGTTGCTCACCACTCGGTAGGATTTTTCAAACTTAGGCGAGTACTGGACTGCAGCTAAGCCCCCGAGTGGGAGGGTTGCTCACCACTCGGTAGAATTTTTCAAACTTAGGCGAGTACTGGACTGCAGCTAAGCCCCCGAGTGGGAGGGTTGCTCACCACTCGGTAGGATTTTTCAAACTTAGGCGAGTACTCGACTACAGCTGAGCCCCCGAGTGGGAGGGTTGCTTACCACTCGGTAGGATTTTTCAAACTTAGGCGAGTACTGGACTGTAGCTAAGCTCCCGAATTGGAGGGTTTCTCACCACTCGGTAGGATTTTTCAAACTTAGGCGAGTGCTGGACTGCAGCTAAGCCCCCGAGTGGGAGGTTGCTCACCACTCGGTAGGATTTTTCAAACTTAGGCGAGTATTGGACTGCAGCTAAGCCCCCGAGTGAGAGGCTTGCTCACCACTCGGTAGGATTTTTCAAACTTAGGCGAGTACTGGACTGCAGCTAAGCCCCCGAGTGAGAGGCTTGCTCACCACTCGGTAGGATTTTTCAAACTTAGGCGAAACAGATTCGCAGCTAAGCCCCCGAGTGAGAGGCTTGCTCACCACTCGGTAGAATTTTTCAAACTTAGGCGAAACGGATTCGCAGCTAAGTCACCCACTGGGGGATTTTAAACAAAAGAACATTCGACAACAATCATATTTAGATAACTGTAAAACTCTGTCTTTGATAAACAAACTAAACAGGTGTTTCTTATTACATCTCGACAGACCGAGTGTTTAAGTATAAAAGGGGCGGAGCAGCTCCGCATTCCAAGCACGTGGCTCATCTTTCTTGTGTTCGACGTTGTAGAGGTGGTACGCTCTGTTGTGAAGCACTTTGGTAACGATGAAGGGACCTTCCCAAGCTGGGGCGAGCTTGTGTGGTTTCTGGTGATCCACTCGGAGAACCAAATCCCCCTCCTGAAAGGCTCGACCTCTCACGTTTCTGGCGTGGAATCGATGCAGGTCTTGCTGATAGATGGTCAACCGGATCAGGGCCATTTCTCTTTCTTCTTCCAAGAGGTCGACTGCGTCTTGTCGTGCTTGCTCTGCTTCAGCTTCTGAGAAAAGTTCAACTCGGGGCGTATTGTGAAGCAAGTCACTCGAAAGAACAGCTTGAGCTCCATAGACCAAGAAGAATGGAGTTCGGCCAGTCGACCAATTGGGAGTTGTCCTCAAGCCCCAAAGTACTGATGGAAGCTCATCAACCCAGGCACCTGCCGCATGCTTGAGGTCACGCATCAGTCGAGGTTTGAGACCTTTGAGAATCAATCCGTTTGCTCTTTCAGCTTTTCCATTCGACTGGGGATGGGCGACAGAAGCATAGTCGACTCGAGTGCCTTGAGAAGCGCAGAAAGCTCTGAACTCATTAGAATCGAAGTTTGACCCATTGTCAGTGATGATGTTGTGCGGCACACCATATCTGAATGTCAACTCTCTGATAAAGCTGACAGCAGTACAGGCTTCAAGGTTCTTGATAGGTTTGGCTTCAATCCATTTGGTGAACTTGTCGACTGCCATGAGCACATGAGTGAAGCCACTCCTGCCAGTCCTCAGAGGTCCAACCATATCTAATCCCCAAACAGCAAAAGGCATGACGAGTGGAATGGTCTTCAGAGCAGATGCAGGCTTGTGAGACATGTTGGAGTAGAACTGGCAACCTTCACATTTGTGTACTATTTCCTTTGCCATTCATTCGCTCGCGGCCAATAAAATCCTGCTCGGTATGCTTTGGCCACGATGGTCCGAGAGGACGCATGGTGACCACAGGTCCCCGAGTGGATGTCATTGAGGATCACTCAACCTTCTTCAGGCGTTATGCACTTCTGGCAGACTCCAGTCACACTTTCCCTGAACAACTGCCCTTTTATCACTGTAAAGGCTTTGGATCGACGGACGATCTGACGAGCCTCTTCTTCATCCTCTGGGAGTTCCTTCCTAAGAATGTACGCGATGTATGGCACTGTCCAGTTGGGAGTGATGACCAAAACTTCCATGATCAAGTCGACCACGGCGGGGACTTCGACTTCAGTCAGATCGGTGGCACTCTTTGGTTGTGGGGGCTCTTCAGTGAAAGGATCCTCTTGAACTGAAGGTGTATGGATATGTTCCAGAAACACGTTGCTGGGAATGGCTTCCCTCTTGGACCCTATCTTCGCCAAATCATCAGCTGCTTGATTTTTCAGTCGGGGTATATGATGGAGCTCCAACCCCTCAAACCTCTTTTCTAGCTTTCTCACGGCATTGCAGTAACCTGTCATGGCTGGGCTTCTGACATCCCACTCCTTCATCACTTGATTAACCACTAAATCTGAGTCGCCGTAGACCATGAGGCGACGGACGCCGAGTGAAATGGCCATACGCAACCCATACAAGAGTGCTTCGTATTCGGCTTCATTGTTGGAAGAATCAAAGTGAATCTGGAGGACGTAACTGAGCTTATCTCCTCGGGGGGATACCAATACCACTCCAGCACCGGAACCATTCAGCATCTTGGAGCCATCGAAGAACATGGTCCAATGCTCCAAGTGAACTTGGGTCGGTAATTGCTGCTCAATCCACTCGGCAAGGAAATCAGCTATTGCTTGGGACTTGATAGCTTTCTTTGCCTCAAACTTGATATCTAATGGAAGGAGTTCAATCGCCCACTTCGCCACTCGACCAGTTGCATCTCTATTTGCTTCAGGATTTCAGATAATGGTGCGTCGCTGACGACTGTAATGGAGTGATCTGAGAAATAATGTGCAACCTTCTTCATGGTCATGTAGATTCCATAGACAAGCTTCTGATAATGGGGATATCTCTGCTTGGATGGAGTCAAAACTTCCGAAAGATAGTATACTGGGCGTTGAACTTTATAAGCTTTTCCTTCTTCTTCTCGCGCGACCGTGAGTACTGTACTGACAACTTGTCCAGTGGCTGCAATATAAAGCAGTAAAGGCTCTTTGCTGATTGGGGCAGCAAGCACCGGCTGGGTGGAAAGCAGGGCTTTGAGCTCTGCAAACGCTGCATCAGCTTCATCAGTCCACTCGAACTTGTCAGACTTCTTCATCAGTCGGTAAAGAGGCAAGGCCTTTTCACCAAGACGAGAAATGAATTGACTCAAGGCGGCCAAACACCCGGTGAGCTTCTGAACGTCATGTACGCGCACTGGGCGCTTCATTCGGAGGATGGTACCAACTTTCTCCGGGTTCGCATCGATCCCACGTTCGGAAACGAGGAAACTGGGTAACTTCCCACCTGGAACTCCGAATATACACTTCGACGGGTTTAACTTGATATCATACCTTCTCAGGTTGGCAAAGGTTTCAGCGAGGTCAGCCAGCAGGTCGGAACCTTTGCGTGACTGTACCACAATGTCATCCATATATGCTTCCACATTCCGATTGATTTGAGTGAGCAGGCACTTCTGAATCATCCTCATGAATGTGGCTCCGGCGTTCTTGAGGCCGAACGGCATGGTGACATAACAAAAGCACCCGAATGGAGTGATGAAAGCTGTTTTTATCTCATCGTGCCCATACAGTCGGATCTGATGGTACCCGGAATAGGCGTCTAGAAAAGACAGTCGCTCACACCCCGCAGTCGAGTCGACGATCTGGTCGATGCGGGGGAGAGGAAAGTGATCTTTCGGGTAGGCCAAATTGATATGCTTGAAGTCAATGCACATGCGAAGTGAGTCATCCTTCTTGGGGACCATGACAACATTGGCAAGCCACTCGGAGTGGTAAATCTCTCGGATAAACTCAGCTGCTAGGAGCCGAGCCACTTCTTCACCAATTGCTTTTCTCTTCTGCACGGCGGACCGTCGAAGATGTTCTTTGACTGGTTTTGATTTTGGGTCGACTCGCAAACGGTGCTCAGCCAGTCCCCTGGGTACACCCGGCATGTCAGAAGGTTTCCATGCAAAGATGTCCCAGTTCTCACGGAGGAACTGGATGAGCGCTTCTTCCTATTTGCTGTCGAGTGTAGTTGAGATATGAGTCGGAGCAGCATTGGGATCGGTCGGGTGAATATGAATCGGCTTCGTTTCACCGGCCGACTGAAATGCAGAGTCTGTAGCAGGCTTCTTGGCTCGCAGCAAATCACTCGGATCTGCGTTCTTCTGGTACTCTTGCAATTCAACTACTGCCATTTGTGCATCAGCAATTTTGGAACCCTTCTGAAAGCATTCCTCTGCCTTCTGCCGATTGCCAGTGATAGTGATCACTCCTCTGGGACCGGGCATCTTCAATTTGAGGTACACGTAACATGGTCGAGCCATAAAACGTGCATAAGCAGGTCTGTCCAGAATAGCATGATAAGCCTCTGGAAATCCACAACTTCAAATGTCAACTTCTCTTTTGCGGTAATTCTTCGAATCACCGAAAACCACGTCAAGGGCGATCTGACAACTGAGCTTTCTTGCCAGGTATAACATCATGGAAACTCATATTGCTCTCACTAAGCTTGGACACCGGAATGTCCATTTGTTTCAAGGTTTCAGCATAAAGGATATTCAGGCCACTGCCACCGTCCATTAGCACTTTGGTCAGTCGAATGCCTTCTACCACAGGGTCGACCACCAATGCTTGCCTCCCAGGGGTGGCTATACGTGCTGGGTGATCAGACTGGTCGAATGTAATGGCAGTCTGAGACCACTTTAGATAACTAGGTGTTGCCCGAGCAACCATGTTCACTTCTCTATTGATAACTTTCAGTCGACTCTTGCTCTCGACGTCAGCAAAAATCATCAGAGTGGAGTCAATGTTAGGAAAACCATCATCATGTTCCTCCTTATTCTCACTCTTGTCTGACCCTTTCTCCTTGTCACTGGGCTGTTTCTCTCAGAACTGTTGGATCAGGAGTCGACACTGTCGAGTGGTATGTTTGGGGTAAATGAAATTGCCCTCTTCATCTTTCTTGGTGTGGATGTGACACGGTAAATCCAACACATCATTCCCAGCTTGATCCTTTACTTTCTTGGGGGTCCAGGGCCCTTTGGGCTTCCCCTTGAACTTTCCTTGAGTTACAGCTAAAGCTTCACCAGGAGCAGCTGGCTCGGCTTTGCGCTTCTGCTTCCGAGTGGAAGTACCACCGGCGTCCTGGCCGACTGGTTTGCCCTTCCCACTGCGGAGTCGATCTTCTTCTTCTCCGTTAGAGTACCGAGTGGCTATTTCCATCATCCGGGTCAAAGACATATCTCCTGTCCGCCCGAATTTCAAGACTAGCTCCCGATACTTCACGCCTTCCTTGAAGGCACACACTGCTTGATGCTCAAACACATTTTCCACTGTATGATGCAAAGTAGTCCATCTCTGAATGAAATCTCTCAAAGTTTCATTCGGCTTCTGTACGCAATGCTGTAACTCTGTGAGCCCTGCTGGTCGTTTGCAAGTTCCTTGAAAGGTTCTAACAAACACTCGGGCGAACTCCTCCCAGCTGTATATACTGCCAGGTGCCAGCTGAGTCAACCATGCTCTGGCTGATCCCTCCAACATCAAAGGAAGGTGTTTCATGGCTACGTCATCATTTCCACCACCAATCTGCACAGCCACTCGATAATCCTCTAGCCAAGTATCAGGCTTGGACTCACCAGTGAACTTGCTGACTCCAGTCGCCAACCTGAAGTTTGGAGGAATCACCGCAGCTCTGATGGCTCTGCTGAAACACTCGGGGCCTGAAACATGAACTCTGCTGCCAGTCGGTTGATCCCTGTTACGGCCCTCTCGGTGCGCTCTGTTCCTGTCCACCAGACCTTGAACAAGAATTGATCTTGCATCAAAGCCTGGCTCTCTGGGGTCGACTAGACCTCTGCGCTCGCCACTGTGAGGGCGTGTGTCATCAGGTTGCCGAGGCACATTCGATCCACTCCTCGGAGGAGGTGTGGGCACGCGACGACGGTTGTCACGACCGAGCCGGTGATCATACTGCTCATAGTTTTTGTGCCGATCTTGCCGGGATTCACGTCCTCACGCCCCGGGGGCGATCTTGGGCTGTGGGCCGACCGAACTGTGTCCGCCCTCACAGACCTGCTGTGAATTCTATTCCGTGACTGCGATACTGCTGTATTCTGCTCTCCCGCTGCCTGGAGTAAAGCCCGAATCTGCAGCAAACCTCGGCCAGCCTCCGACTGGGAGGGCTGAATCGACTTCGCTATACGGGCTGCAGCAGTTAGATTTTCAATCGGCGTGCGGTATACTGCGGTGGAGGTGGAAAAAGCTGCCGTCGACTGGAATCAAGGATCCGCTGCAAGCGCGCTCGTCGAGAGCCCGCTGGAGGTTATCCAATCGAGTGCGTTCAGCCAGGTTGGCCAAGTGCACCTCCTCCAAGGCCCGAGCCTCGGGGGTCTCCCCAAGATGGGAGTGTGAAGTGCATCCACATTGCATCGGCGAAGCTCTTCCCTCTGCTGCGAAGAAAGTGGCTCGGGGCGGAACTCTTCGTGAGCATGCGACGGATCACCGTTGTCATCACCGCCATCGTCGCGGGGGAAGCCAGGAGGACTACGCGGTCCGTTGACCATCAAAACTTCTGCCGCGGGATCGCTGCTGTCGCACTCGGATGCGGTCTGTGCAGAGCCAGTCGACAGGTCGAACAGGCCGTACAGAGTTTTGTCGGGCTCGATTGCCGTGACTTGTGGAGTAGCCGACTGGCAGGCCACCGCATGCCTCACCCACCGCTGAAGCCGCGACCGACCGGATCGCTTGCGACGGCGTGCAGCGGGGAGCGAGGACACCACGGGAGTCGACTGGTACTAAGTCGACTATTGCCGGAGGAGGACACCGCGGATGCATGCACGAAAGTGCGTTGCCCCGCGGACGGGGAGCGCCTCGACGTCGAGTGGAGCTTCCTGAAGCCAGGCGGAGTCGTCGGCGATGAAGACGAGCGCGCCGAGATGGATCTCGCGGCCCTCAGCCAAACCTCCGCCAGCAACCATGATGATGGGAATCGGAAAAATCACAACCTCACTAGAAAGTCGCTAAGACACCTGCCCCACGGTGGGCGCCAACTGTCGTGGTTCTAAGACTGACAATAGAAGAGCGGGTAGGTATGGAGAGGCAAGATCCCAGCTATGGTGAAGTTGTACACGCGAGTTTACGAGTTCAGGCCCTTCTCAGAGGAAGTAATAGCCCTATGTGTCCGAGCCTGGAGGCGGTCGATTGGATTATGCGTGTGAATGTTACAGGGGGTGCGAACCCTTGTGCCAGTGGAGGGGGGTGGCTTATATAGAGTGCGCCAGGACCCCAGCCAGCCCACGTTACAAGAGGTTCAATGTACATAAAGACAGGGCGTTACTGGTAACGCCAGCATTAAGTGCTATAAATGGTTTTAAAGACTACGGAGTGAACGCCTGACCGTTGCAGTGCTGGTCGACTCCTAATCTTCAATAGGTCGAGTGGTTCTTTGTATGGTTGAGTGACCACAGGAAGGATGGATCTCTGAGTGGTTGATCAGTCGAGTGGATGGCACTCGACGCCTTGGCAGGGTCCTTCCTGTTGCCCTTTGGGTTTCTTTGCTTCTTTGATAATGGCCCTGGATAGGGCTTATAGGTCAGGCCTATCACCCTACCCCAGGTCTATGTCATCATCAGGCCCCGGCCCGAAGGGCATCCTTGCCGCACTGCGCCCGCAAGGGGGCCAGCCATCGACCGAGCCGTAAGTGAATAAAGGCACTTCGATAAATACATCTTTTTTCTCTTCTGAGAATAACGACCGGGGCACATGTTTTGCAGTCCGGCTCCTAGCCCTTCTCAACAAAGTTCGTCTTCGGGGGATCTTCTTCCGTCGATGATGGAGAGAGAGACGCCTTCTCCTGCTTCCCCACATCGCGAGACGGACAACCCTGAGGTGTCGTCGCGGAGGACTTCTCCTAATCCGCAAAGGCCAGAAGGTAACTCTTCGGCCGCCCGAAGTCCGGGGTATCCGGCTCCCAAGGAGAGCAACAGAAAGAGCCCGGGATTGTCCGGTGCCCGACCGAACACATTGATGGGTCTTTTGGAGCAAGCGGCTATCTCATAGGCGCATCGTACCTTAATGGGTATGGTGATTGAGAGGATTTCATCCGCTAAGAGCGGGTTAAACGAAGCTTTTACAAGCCTTCTAAGAGGCTTTGAGGTACGCAAAGTAATATGTATATTTTTGACCATACCGCACACGATAGGTGTGCTCTGTATAGATAGTAGCCCCTGAGACTCTGGTTGCCGACCAGCGGCGAAGAGAGGATCATAGTCCCAGGTAATGACCGCGCTGCCATCATCTGCAGGCGGCTGAGGGTACGGCGACCGACCGGACTGCTGATTTTGCCGAACTAAAGCGGCAGCTTGACGTGGCCGACGCCGACATCGTGCTTGTGAACAAGCGGCTTGACGAGGCACGGGGTATGTATTTTCGGGTGGTCAGCAAATATTAAGAGGAGCATTATGCTAGTATCTATAATATGCTTTGATTGTGGATGGATCTGCTTCAGTGGAGACCCTGCGGGCGGAACTTGCCCGAGCCAAGGAGCAAGCCAGAAGAAGTGATGCGGCTGCCCTGAAGGCGGCCGAAGAGTTGAAAGCCGAACAGGCTGCTCATCGCCAGAGCAAAGAGAGAATAGCCAACATGGCTCTTGAGCTACAAAATGCCACCAGCCGCTATGAGCTCCTCGAGAGGGAGAACCAGACGAAAGCGGCTGACTTGAAGAAGGCCTTAGAAGCAGCCAAGGAAGCGCGCTCTGAAATCAGAGCGACGCAGGAGGAGCTTCGCCAAGCCGGAGATATCGCAGCTGGGAAGCCCTTCCTATTACGGACGAAGTTCGGCGATCCGAAGTATGCCCCTCTGGATAAATTATGGAGTGCTGCGGATGCATACCTGGACTTAGCAAAGAGTGCTGCTGATGCGACTGAGTACTACAAAGATCAGAAGGATCATGAGGTAGAAAAATTGTTCTGGTCGCAGTTTAGTGCTCCGGAGCGTCCGCTGCTGTTGAATGAACAAATGGCCGAGTGGGCCGAGCTCCATAGATTGTCCCGGCTTGCCATGAGGTTTGTCGTGGATCATCTTTGGCCGAAGGAACCAAGTCCAGATTGTTATTTTGATTTAGTGCAATGATTCCTTCGTGTTGTGCCGCATATCGACGCTGCAAAGAGGTCGGCGTGCATAGAGGGCGCGCGGATGGCTCTTGCCCGTGTTAAGACACATTGGGCGGGGATGGAGGCCACCGCTATTTCAACCAGGGGTCCGACCGGAGGCCAGGACTCGCCCGAGCACTTTTTTGAAGAAGTCCTAGAAGGTGCCCGTTTAATAGAGGCTCAGTGCTAAAAAATTACCATGTTCTAATGACATGTATCTTGATTGTAAAAACAATGCTATTGTGATTATAAAGGCTATTTTTATACTTTTGCCTGTAAAGTATTTTAAGTGCCTCCTGTGTGGCCGTTTATGTATATATGTATATAACCTGAAAGATTGCAGTTGTCGGCTTAAGCCCCCACGCATATAATGCGGGGGTGTTCGGTAAAGCGCATAATCACACTTGATCCAACGTCTTGGTCCATTTGAGGAGGTGATAGCGCGGCGAACAAGGCAATCGGACTATATTGCTTTAACACTTTCACTTAGCCATAGGAGTTTGACGGTGGGGCTACTATATAGCCCCTGGTATGTCCACGCTCATCCGAATACGGTGAGCGTACATGACCGGGAAATGGTCCTTCGTTAATGCGGAGGAATCCCGAAGATTCCGATCAGTCCTCGAGTGGTTGACCAGTCCCTCACTTTATCATGACAGTCAGTTTTCGGCTTTCTCTACTGAGGTGCTCGCCCAGATGAACCGGGGCACAATCGCAGTAGTTCTCCCGGTGGCACCTTAGCCGATAGAGCGGAACGTAAGGTATCAAAACACGGGAGCCGGGCAAACCCAACATTTGACCAAAGACATGATTCGGAGCTAATGTATATAAGGCCAAACTCGCGATGCCGAACACTCCCTAAGGTATTCGGACTTTACAACATATTCTGGGCTGAGTAACACCCTCGATAATGAGCCCTAAATTTCCAGGTACATGCATTAATCTTGGCGTGACAAAATGCCAATAACGCCGTTACCCCACTCGGTTGTGTAAAGTATCCGGAGGGTGTGAATCAACAAGAGACATTAAAAAGGTTTACGCAGGGTCTTAATCTAAAAAGAAACCTTTGACCGGGGCCCTGCTGCACGTCTGCGCCTTTGTCTCCGTTGTGCCGTATCCTGGAAGGGTGTAGCACGATGATCATCTGCAAAAAAGAAAACCCAGGTGAGAGAATCTGACAATCGTGCGAAAAGTTGGTTATTCTTAATGAACCATAAAAATGCAATCTATTAATTTACTAATAGGATTTAGCCATATTATGAGCCTTTATACGTGCGGGCAGCCCCTAGCACCACATGTGGGGGCGTATCCGCCAACCAAGCTCAGGTTTATCTGGGCTGCTACAACTAGTGGTGCGTCGGACACGCCTAGCCGCGTCCGTGGTCTTGACGACCGATCATTTATTCGGGTTGGGGAGCTGGTATGGCTGTTAGAGCCGCCGCATATTCTTCCACACGCCGAGAACGCTCTATATTTCAGCTGATCGAGATGACACCGCGTGGACCGGGCATCTTGAGTTTAAGATAAGTGTAATGCGGAACTGCATTAAAACGGGCAAAAGCCGTTCTTACGGGTAGTGCATGGTAGCCGCTTCGGAATGGAGCGATGTCGAAGATTAGTTCTTTGCTTCAGAAGTTGTCGGGAGAACCGAATACAACCTCTAATGTTAGAGAGCCCGTGGAGCGGGCCTCTGCGCCTGGTATTACTCCTTTAGAGGTAGTACTACTTTCGCTAATTCTTGATGGGTCTATCCCCATTTTGCGGACAGTGTCCTGATATAACAGATTAAGACTACTGCCGCCGTCCATAAGGACTCGGGTGAGATGGTATCCATTGATTATTGGGTCGAGTACCAAGGCAGTCGAACTTTCGTGGCGGATACTTGGGGGCGACGGGCTCTACAGCGTAAATCATGTTTACTGTTTTGACCTTTGGTGGAAATTTCTTCTGTCCCCCAGTATTCGGATGGCGAGGCTCATCCTCGTCTTCACTTGGCGTCTCCGTCCCCTTGTGTTCGGCGTTTAGCTTGCCGGCCTGCTTGAAGACCCAGCATTCTCTGTTGGTATGATTTGCATGTCTTTCGGGGGTGCCATGAATCTGACATAATTTGTCTAGAATCCTGTTTAGGATGGACGGTCCATCTCTATTGCCTTTGAATGGCTTCTTCCGTTAACCAGGTTGAGAGCCCCTGAATCCGACGTTGACCGCCGTATTGTCTGGGCTGTCTTCATTATTTCGACGCTTATTTCTATTGCGTCGTGGCTTTCCGTTGCCATCCCTGGCTTCGGATGTGCCTGGGTCGTTGGTACCACTGCGGGCCAACCAACTGTCCTCGCCCGCGCAAAAGCGGGTCATAAGGCTTGTGAGGGCTGCCATTGTCCTCGGTTTTTCCTGGCCGAGGTGTCTGGCAAGCCATTCGTCCCAGACGCTATGCTTGAAAGCCGCTAAGGCTTCGGCGTCCGGACAGTCGACGATTTGATTCTTCTTAGTAAGAAATCTGTTCCAAAGCTTTCAGGCTGACTCTCCGGGTTGTTGAATTATGTGACTTAGATCGTCTGCATCCGGAGGTCGGACATAGGTCCCTTGGAAATTAGCCCTGAAAGCATCCTCAAGTTCCTCCCAACTTCCAATTGAGTTTTCGAGAAGGCTTTTCAACCAATGCCGAGATGGTCCTTTCAACTTGAGGGGCAGGTATTTAATGGCGTGGAGATCATCTCCGCGAGCCATGTGGATATGAAGGATAAAGTCCTCAATCCAGACCCCAGGGTCTGTCGTTCCGTCATATGCTTCTATGTTTATGGGTTTAAATCCCTCTGGAAATTCATGATCCAGCACCTCATCGGTGAAGCACAGGGGGTGTGCGGCACCCCTGTATTTGGATGCTTCCGACGGTTGTGGTGTTCGGTTTTGATTCCGAGCTGTTATTCGATCAGTATAATCGTTTGGGCGGCCCTGATCCTGTGTCGGAGCACGCTTCCTAGATCCATAGATTGACCTGGCCATACCGGCTTTTTTGTCTAGATGCTCACGTAAATCGTGTGCTGGCTTGTGTGCGGCATGATTAGCTGCTTTGTCTCGGCCAGGGAGCGGTCGGTCCGGCCGGTCGGCCGTATTATTTTTTGGCGGTATGGGCTTTATAACCCCGTCGTCGAATTCGGGCAGAAGCTTGCGTCTTGGGTAGCTCTTGGTGTGGCGATCACTGCCGTATTTTTCTTCAGTGCCGAGCACTTTGTTCCATCTGCGGTTGAGCGTATCCTGCGCGGCCTTAAGCCTTTGCTTCTGCTTCTTCAAGCTCCTTGTGGTGGCAATAAGCACTTCGCGAAGGTATTCTTGTTCCAATTGCTTTTCCGGGCTGAATTCATCGTCGTCCGGACTGTTCTCCTCTCCGGAGGCAGGCTTATGAGTGTTATCTCCGCCGTCACTATGATCGGACAGCGGCCCCGGCCTATGTTCGGCGTCCCCCGGCTCATCCTGCTCCATCGCCGGGTGTTGGGGAATGTAGTAATTTCAAAAAAATTCCTACGCACACGCAAGATCATGGTGATGTATAGCAACGAGAGGGGAGAGTGTTGTCCTAGTACCCTCGTAGACCGAGAGCAGAAGCGTTAACACAACGCGGTTGATGTAGTCGTATGTCTTCACGATCCGTCCGATCAAGTACCGAACGCACGGCACCTCCGAGTTCAGCACATGTTCAGCTCGATGACGTCCCTCGAACTCCGATCCAGCCGAGTGTTGAGGGAGAGTTTCGTCAGCACGACGGCGTGGTGACGATGATGATGTTCTACCGACGCAGGGCTTCGCCTAAGCACCGCTACGATATTATCAAGGTGTAATATGGTGGAGGGGGCACCGCACACGGCTAAGAGATCAATAGATCAATTGTTGTCTCTATGGGGTGCCCCCCTGCCCCCATATATAAAGGAGCAAGGGGGAGGCCGCCGGCCAAGGAGGAGGGCGCGCCAAGGGGGGAGTCCTACTCCCACCGGGAGTAGGACTCCTCCTTTCCTTGTTGGAATAGGAGAAGGGAAGGGAGAAGGAGAAAGAAGGAAGGGGGCGCCCCCCTCCCTAGTCCAATTCGGACTAGTCCATGGGGAGGGGTGCGGCCACCCTTTGGGGCCTTTCTCTCCTTTTCCGTATGGCCCATTAAGGCCCAATACGAATTGCCTTAACTTTCCGCTACTCCGAAAAATACCCGAATCACTCGGAACCTTTCCGAAGTCCGAATATAGTCGTCCAATATATCGATCTTTACATCTCGGCCATTTCGAGACTCCTCGTCATGTCCCCGATCTCATCCGGGACTCCGAACTCCTTCGGTACATCAAAACACATAAACTCATAATATAACCGTCATCGTAACGTTAAGCGTGCGGACCCTACGGGTTCGAGAACTATGTAGACATGACCGAGACACCTCTCTAGTCAATAACCAATAGCAGAACCTGGATGCTCATATTGGCTCCCACATATTCTACGAAGATCTTTATCGGTCAGACCGCATAACAACATACGTTGTTCCCTTTGTCATCGGTATGTTACTTGCCCGAGATTCGATCGTCGGTATCTCAATACCTAGTTCAATCTCGTTACTGGCAAGTCTCTGTACTCGTTCCGTAATACATCATCCCGCAACTAGCTCATTAGTTGTAATGCTTGCAAGGCTTATAGTGATGTGCATTACCGAGTGGGCCCTGAGATACCTCTCCGACAATCGGAGTGACAAATCCTAATCTCGAAATACGCCAACCCAACAAGTACCTTCGGAGACACCTGTAGAGCACCTTTATAATCACCCAGTTACGTTGTGACGTTTGGTAGCACACAAAGTGTTCCTCTGGTAAACGGGAGTTGCATAATCTCATAGTCATAGGAACATGTATAAGTCATGAAGAAAGCAATAGCAACATACTAAACGATCGAGTGCTAAGCTAACGGAATGGATCAAGTCAATCACATCATTCTCCTAATGATGTGATCCCGTTAATCAAATGACAACTCATGTCTATGGCTAGGAAACATAACCATCTTTGATCAACGAGCTAGTCAAGTCGAGGCATACTAGTGACACTCTGTTTGTCTATGTATTCACACATGTATCAAGTTTCCGGTTAATACAATTCTAGCATGAATAATAAACATTTATCATGATATAAGGAAATAAATAACAACTTTATTATTGCCTCTAGGGCATATTTCCTTCAGTCTCCCACTTGCACTAGAGTCAATAATCTAGTTCACATCGCCATGTGATTTAACATCAATAGTTCACATCACCATGTGATTAACACCCATAGTTCACATCATCATGTGACCAACACCCAAAGGGTTTACTAGAGTCAGTAATCTAGTTCACATCGCTATGTGATTAACACCCAAAGAGTACTAAGGTGTGATCATGTTTTGCTTGTGAGATAATTTTAGTCAACGGGTCTGTCACATTCAGATCCGTAAGTATTTTGCAAATTTCTATGTCTGCAATGCTCTACACGGAGCTACTCTAGCTAATTGCTCCCACTTTCAATATGTATCTAGACCGAGACTTAGAGTCATCTAGATTAGTGTCAAAACTTGCATCGACGTAACCCTTTACGACGAACCTTTTGTCACTTCCATAATCGAGAAACATATCCTTATTCCATTTAAGGATAATTTTGACCGCTGTCCAGTGATCTACTCCTAGATCACTATTGTACTCCCTTGCCAAAATCAGTGTAGGGTATACAATAGATCTGGTACACAGCATGGCATACTTTATAGAACCTATGGCCGAGGCATAGGGAATGACTTTCATTCTTTTTCTATCTTCTGCCGTGGTCGGGCTTTGAGTCTTACTCAATTTCACACCATGTAACACAGGCAAGAAACTCTTTCTTTGACTGTTCCATTTTGAACCACTTCAAAATCTTGTTAAGGTATGTACTCATTGAAAAAACTTATCAAGCGTCTTGATCTATCTCTATAGATCTTGATGCTCAATATGTAAGCAGCTTCACCGAGGTCTTTCTTTGAAAAACTCCTTTCAAACACTCCTTTATGCTTTGCAGAATAATTCTACATTATTTCTGATCAACAATATGTCATTTACATATACTTATCAGAAATGCTGTAGTGCTCCCACTCACTTTCTTGTAAATACAGGCTTCACCGCAATCTGTATAAAACTATATCCTTTGATCAACTTATCAAAGCGTATATTCCAACTCCGAGATGCTTGCACCAGTCCATAGATGGATCGCTGGAGCTTGCATATTTTGTTAGCACCTTTAGGATTGACAAAACCTTCTGGTTGCATCATATACAACTCTTCTTTAATAAATCCATTAAGGAATGCAGTTTTGTTTATCCATTTGCCAGATTTCATAAAATGCGGCAATTGCTAACATGATTCGGACAGACTTAAGCATCGCTACGGGTGAGAAGGTCTCATCATAGTCAATCCCTTGAACTTGTCGAAAACCTTATGCAACAAGTCGAGCTTTATAGATAGTAACATTACCGTCAGCGTCAGTCTTCTTCTTGAAGATCCATTTATTTTCAATGGCTTGCCGATCATCGGGCAAGTCAACCAAAGTCCATACTTTGTTCTCATACATGGATCCCATCTCGAATTTCATGGCCTCAAGCCATTTTGCGGAATTTGGGCTCACCATTGCTTCTTCATAGTTCGTAGGTTCGTCATGGTCTAGTAACATAACCTCCAGAACAGGATTACCGTACCACTCTGGTGCGGATCTTACTCTGGTTGACCTACGAGGTTCAGTAATAACCTGATCTGAAGTTTCATGATCATCATCATTAACTTCCTCACTAATTGGTATAGGCATCACAGAAACTAGTTTCTGCGATGAACTACTTTCCAACAAGGGAGCAGGTACAATTACCTCATCAAGTTCTACTTTCCTCCCACTCACTTCTTTCGAGAGAAACTCCTTCTCTAGAAAGGATGCATTTTTAGCAACGAATGTCTTGCTTTCGGATCTGTGATAGAAGGTGTACCCAACTGTCTCCTTTGGGTATCCTATGAAGACACATTTCTCCGATTTGGGTTTGAGCTTATCAGGATGAAACTTTTTCACATAAGCATCGCAACCCCAAACTTTAAGAAACGACAACTTTGGTTTCTTGCCAAACCACAGTTTATAAGATGTCGTCTCAACGGATTTAGATGGTACCCTATTTAACGTGAATGCAGCTGTCTCTAATGCATAACCCCAAAACGATAGTGGTAGATCGATAATAGACATCATATATCACACCATATCTAATAAAGTACGGTTACGATGTTCGGACACACCATTACACTGTGGTGTTCCAGGTGGCGTGAATAGTGAAACTATTTCACATTGTTTTAACTGAAGGCCAAACTCGTAACTCAAATACTCTTCTCCACGATCAGATCGTAGAAACTTTATTTTCTTGTTACGATGATTTTCCACTTCACTCTGAAATTATATGAACTTTTCAAATGTTTCAGACTTCTGTTTCATTAAGTAGATATACCCATATCTGCTCAAATCATCTGTGAAGGTCAGAAAATAATGATACCTGCTACGAGCCTCAATATTCATCGGACCACATACATCTGTATGTATGATTTCCAACAAATCTGTTGCTCTCTCCATAGTTCCGAAGAACGGCATTTTAGTCATCTTGCCCATGAGGCACGGTTCGCAAGCATCAAGTGATTCCAAAATCCCATCAGTATGGAGTTTCCCCATGCGCTTTACACCAATATGACCTAAACGGCAGTGCCACAAATAAGTTGCACTATCATTATTAACTTTGCATCTATTGGCTTCATTATTATGAATATGTGTATCACTATGATCGAGATCCAACAAACCATTTTATTGGGTGTATGACCATAGAAGGTTTTATTCATGTAAACAGAACAACAATTATTCTCTAATTTAAATGAATAACCGTATTGCAACAAACATGATCAAATCATATTCATGCTCAACGCAAACACCAAATAACACTTATTTAGTTTCAACACTAATCCCGAAAGTATAGGGAGTGTGCGATGATGATCATATCAATCTTGGAATTACTTCCAACACACATCGTCACCTCGCCTTTTACTAGTCTCTGTTTATTCTGCAACTCCCGTTTCGAGTTACTACTCTTAGCAACTGAACCAGTATCAAATACCAAGGGGTTGCTATAAACACTAGTAAAGTACACATCAATAACATGTATATCCAATATACCTTTGTTCACTTTGCCATCCTTCTTATCCACCAAATAGTTGGGGTAGTTCCGCTTCCAGTGACCAGTCCCTTTGCAGTAGAAGCACTTAGTCTCAGGCTTAGGACCAGACTTAGGCTTCTTCACTTGAGCAGCAACTTGCTTGCCGTTCTTCTTGAAGTTCCCCTTCTTCCCTTTGCCCTTTTCTTGAAACTAGTGGTCTCGTCAACCATCAACACTTGATTTTTTTCTTGATTTCTACCTTCGTCGATTTCAGCATCACGAAGAGCTCGGGAATTACTTTCGTCATCCCTTGCATACTGTAGTTCATCACGAAGTTCTACTAACTTGGTGATGGTGACTAGAGAATTCTGTCAATCACTATTTTATCTGGAAGATTAACTCCCACTTGATTCAAGCGATTGTAGTACCCAGACAATCTGAGCACATGCTCACTGCTTGAGCTATTCTCCTCCATCTTTTAGCTATAGAACTTGTTGGAGACTTCATGTCTCTCAACTCGGGTATTTGCTTGAAATATTAACTTCAACTCCTGGAACATCTCATATGGTCCATGACGTTCAAAACGTCTTTGAAGTCCCGATTCTAAGCCGTTAAGCATGCTGCACTAAACTATCAAGTAGTCATCATATTGAGCTAGCCAAACGTTCATAACGTCTGCATCTGCTCCTGTAATAGGTCTGTCACCTAGCGGTGCATCAAGGACATAATTTTTCTGTGCAGCAATGAGGATAATCCTCAGATCACGGATCCAATCTGCATCTTTGCTACTAACATCTTTCAACATAATTTTTCTCTAGGAACATATCAAAAATAAACACAGGGAAGCAACAACGCGAGCTATTGATCTACAACATAATTTGCAAAATAATATCAGGACTAAGTTCATGATAAATTTAAGTTCAATTAATCATATTACTTAAGAACTCCCACTTAGATAGACATCCCTCTAATCCTCTAAGTGATCACGTGATCCATATCAACTAAACCATGTCCGATCATCACGTGAGATGGAGTAGTTTCAATGGTGAACATCGTTATGTTGATCATATCTACTATATGATTCACGCTCGACCTTTCGGTCTCCGTGTTCCGAGGCCATATCTGCATATGCTAGGCTCGTCAAGTTTAACCTAAGTATTCCGCGTGTGCAACTGTTTTGCACCCGTTGTATTTGAACGTAGAGCCTAGCACACCCGATCATCACGTGGTGTCTCAGCACGAAGAACTTTCGCAACGGTGCATACTCAGGGAGAACACTTTTATCTTGAAATTTTAGTGAGAGATCATCTTATAATGCTACCGTCAATCAAAGCAAGATAAGATGCATAAAAGATAAACATCACATGAAATCAATATAAGTGATATGATATGGCCATCATCATCTTGTGCTTGTGATCTCCATCTCCGAAGCACCGTCATGATCACCATCGTCACCAGCGCGACACCTTGATCTCCATCGTAGTATCGTTGTCGTCTCGCCAACTATTGCTTTTACGACTATCGCTACTGCTTAGTGATAAAGTAAAACAATTACATGGCGATTGCATTGCATACAATAAAGCGACAACCATATGGCTCCTGCCAATTGCCGATAACTCGGTTACAAAACATGATCATCTCATACAATTAAAATATAGCATCATGTCTTGACCATATCACATCACAACATGCCTTGCAAAAACAAGTTAGACGTCCTCTACTTTGTTGTTGCAAGTTTTACGTGGCTGCTACGGGCTTAGCAAAAACCGTTCTTACCTACGCATCAAAACCACAACGATAGTTTGTCAAGTTGGTGTTGTTTTAACCTTCGCAAGGACCGGGCGTAGCCACACTCGGTTCAACTAAAGCGAGAGAGACAGACACCCGCCAGTCACCTTTAAGCAACGAGTGCTCGCAACGGTGAAACCAGTCTCGCGTAAGCGTACGCGTAATGTCGGTCCGGGCCGCTTCATCTCACAATACCGCTGAACCAAAGTATGACATGCTGCTAAGCAGTATGACTTATATCGCCCACAACTCACTTGTGTTCTACTCGTGCATAACATCAACGCATAAAACCTGGCTCGGATGCCACTGTTGGGGAACGTAGTAATTTCAAAAAAATTCCTACGCACATGCAAGATCATGGTGATGTATAGCAACGAGAGGGGAGAGTGTTGTCCACGTACCCTCGTAGACCGAAAGCGGAAGCGTCAACACAACGCGGTTGATGTAGTCGTACGTCTTCACGATCCGACCGATCAAGTACCGAACGCACGGCACCTCCGAGTTCAGCACACGTTCAGCTCGATGACGTCCCTCGAACTCCGATCCAACCGAGTGTTGAGGGAGAGTTTCGTCAGCACGACGGCGTGGTGACGATGATGATGTTCTACCGACGCAGGGCTTCGCCTAAGCACCGCTACGATATTATCGAGGTGTAATATGGTGGAGGGGCGCACCGCACACGGCTAAGAGATCAATAGATCAATTGTTGTCTCTATGGGGTGCCCCCCTGCCCCCGTATATAAAGGAGCAAGGGGGAGGCCGCCGGCCAAGGAGGAGGGCGCGCCAAGGGGGGAGTCCTACTCCCACCGGGAGTAGGACTCCTCCTTTCCTTGTTGGAATAGGAGAAGGGACGGGAGAAGGAGAAAGAAGGAAGGGGGCGCCCCCCCCCCTCCCTAGTCCAATTCGGACTAGTCCATGGGGAGGGGTGCGGCCACCCTTTGGGGCCTTTCTCTCCTTTTCCGTATGGCCCATTAAGGCCCAATACGAATTCCCGTAACTCTCCGCTACTCCGAAAAATACCCGAATCACTCGGAACCTTTCCGAAGTCCGAATATAGTCGTCCAACATATCGATCTTTATGTCTCGGCCATTTCGAGACTCCTCGTCATGTCCCCGATCTGATCCGGGACTCCGAACTCCTTCGGTACATCAAAACACATAAACTCATAATATAACCGTCATCGTAACGTTAAGCGTGCGGACCCTACGGGTTTGAGAACTATGTAGACATGACCGAGACACCTCTCCGGTCAATAACCAATAGCGGAACCTGGATGCTCATATTGGCTCCCACATATTCTACGAAGATCTTTATCGGTCAGACCGCATAACAACATACGTTGTTCCCTTTGTCATCGGTATGTTACTTGCCCGAGATTCGATCGTCGGTATCTCAATACCTAGTTCAATATCGTTACCGGCAAGTCTCTTTACTTGTTCCGTAATACATCATCCCGCAACTAGCTCATTAGTTGTAATGCTTGCAAGGCTTATAGTGATGTGCATTACCGAGTGGGCCCTGAGATACCTCTCCGACAATCGGAGTGACAAATCCTAATCTTGAAATACGCCAACCCAACAAGTACCTTCGGAGACACCTGTAGAGCACCTTTATAATCACCCAGTTACGTTGTGATGTTCGGTAGCATACAAAGTGTTCCTCCGGTAAACGGGAGTTGCATAATCTCATAGTCATAGGAACATGTATAAGTCATGAAGAAAGCAATAGCAACATACTAAACGATCGAGTGCTAAGCTAACGGAATGGGTCAAGTCAATCACATCATTCTCCTAATGATGTGATCCCGTTAATCAAATGACAACTCATGTCTATGGCTAGGAAACATAACCATCTTTGATCAACGAGCTAGTCAAGTAGAGGCATACTAGTGACACTCTGTTTGTCTATGTATTCACACATGTATCAAGTTTCCGGTTAATACAATTCTAGCATGAATAATAAACATTTATCATGATATAAGGAAATAAATAATAACTTTATTATTGCCTCTAGGGCATATTTCCTTCACTGGGTCCATGGGGTCGTCCGGGGTATTATTTCCTCTTGCGCTGTTATCGCTGTTTTTACTATGGCGGGATTTGGAGCGGCGCCGACGCCGTCGCTTTGGTTGCTTATCATGGGGATTATCCTCCGTTGCATCCTTCCGTTCCTCGCCGTCACATTCTCTGGGTGTATCCACCATGTATATATCATATGATGAGGTGGCTATCCAGCGCCCTGTGGGCGATGGTTCCTGTTCTTCTCCCGCATCATCGTCCATACCGTCGATGTCTTCGGAATCGAAATCAAGCGTGTCGGTTAAGTCGTCGATAGTGGCTATTAAGTGGGTGGTGGGTGGGTAATGAATTTCTTCGTCGTCCGCTTCCCACTCGAGCCATACATAGTTCGGCCGCGAGTCTCCTGACAGGGAGAGAGATTTTAATGAATTTAGCACGCCACCCAAGGGCGAGTGCTGAAAGATATCCGCGAAGGTAAACTCCATGATCGGTGCCCAATCAGATTCTACACGCACGGATGTGCGCAGTTCGGAGCCTATGGCCGGAGACGAGTCCGAGGGTCCAATGACACAGACCTCATTGGAGGTGAAGCCTGTGTTCGGCTCTATCGCCGTTGAGTGTGCGGCCTCCGTGGCGGGGTCCATCCACCCGTCCTCAGATGGCACGATCTGCTCTAGATTAGGAGCCGGGGCAGCCGCAAGCATGATCTCACGAACACCGTCCGATGGCAGACCCAAGTCATGCTCATCGTGACTGTTCGGCACACCTGCCATGGGCTCGAATCCGTCGAAGATCGAGTCTCCGCGGATGTCGGCTGTATAGTTCAAGCTTCTAAACCTGACTGATGGCCAGGGGCGTAGCTATCGATCTGCTCCAGATGGCCAAGCGAGTTGGCCCGCAGTGCGAAGCCGCCGAATTCGAAGATCTGTCCGGGGAGGAAAACCTCACCCTGGATTGCATCGTTGAAGATGATTGAAGGAGCCATCAAGCCTTATCGCGATGACACAGTGGAACTCTCAATGAAAGCACCAATGTTGGTGTCAAAACCGACGGATCTCGGGTAGGGGGTCCCGAACTGTGTGTCTAAGCCTAATGGTAACAGGAGGCAGGGGACACAATTTTTACCCAGGTTCGGGCCCTCTCGATGGAGGTAATACCCTACTTCCTGCTTGATTGATCTTGATGATATAAGTATTACAAGAGTTGATCTACCACTAGATTGTAGAGGCTAAATCCTAGAAGCTAGCCTATGAGTATGATTGTTGGTATTGTTGTTGGTCCTACGGACTAAACCCTCCGGTTTATATAGACACCGGAGGGGGCTAGGGTTACACAGAGTCGATTACAGAGAAGGAGATCTACATATCCGAATCGCCAAGCTTGCCTTCCACGCAAAGGAGAGTCCCATCCGGACACGGGACGAAGTCTTCAATCTTGTATCTTCATAGTCCAACAGTCCGGCCAAAGTATATAGTCCGGCTGTCCGGATACCCCCTTATCTAGGACTCCCTCAGCGTATGAGTTTCATTGCATCCAGAATGGCACTCAATGCCTTGGTGCCAATTTTGTAAGTCATTGCAGTGTTCCAGAATATTCTTCTGATGCGCGGATTCTGATATTCACTGTAATTACGTATAATATCTGAGAACCATGAAACCATAAATAGTTGTGAGATTATCTTTGTAATGCAGAGGATATTCTAATATAGGGGCGCCCCTGTAAACACTTGTGTGATATCACTGGATTCTGATGAGAGAGCTCATGTGTGCTGTAATATGGTGTGTGCATTTATATAATCTGGCACAAGTACACACAAAAATAGGCTCCAGAAGTAAGGATAGTTGGCAGATGATAGGTTCAAAATATACTGTATAGAGAGTTTATTGCCAAACCATGATAACAAGAGCACACAGCAACTAGGCAGATCATAGTGTACATAAAAGGGGTACACCATAACCACGATATATAAATCGGGAAAGTGGAACTGGCTTGAAAATACGGTGTTGTATTTCCACTAGTAATTGAAAGCCTATCGATCAAGTACATGCCAGCTCTATCAGCTGTTGACTGCAGATGTCCCTGCTCCCCTTCCTGACAAGGAACATACTATACAGACTAAATACAGAATAACAAAAGAGGAACATGTTAAAGAACAGAAGAGGAATCATATTCTTGAGGTTCCGCTTAATTGCATACAATGTTGGTTGCCCACTCATGATGAATCACAGCACCCAAAGAAATGCAATTCCATGTTGTCTCTCAATATGTGGCAATTTTGAACAAGAGTCATTAGGATCATATTCTGAACAAGAGTCAACAGGTGGGGAGCGTATGAGTTTCATTGCATCCAGAATGGCACTCAATGCCTTGGTGCCAATTTTGTAAGTCATTGCAGTGTTTAGCTTCAAGAGTGGACTGCTGCTAGTGCGACACAAAGCAGCTACATAGATCATAGTGTAGATATAACGGGAAAACCGTAAGCATCAGAGTAAAATCAGCAAAGTGGAACTTGCTGGAATATATGTGCTAGTATTGCCGGTACGGCTAGAAAGGCTTCGGATACCAGCTCTCTTCAACTGAAGGTGCGGTACTATTAATATCAGTGTAACTCTTAAAGGCGACACAGCTCCCCGCATTTCCTTGCTATTCTTATAGGATTCAAGTGGGCAGGCCACTACAAATCCTATTCCCATGTTTACAAAATCATACAAATCAAAAAGACCTGAAGAGTTCGAAGTGTCCATACCAACCGACCGTATAGACCTCTACACTGCAAATGTCCCTGCTCATCTTCACTACAAGGAACATACTGTACTACTATCATACTCCCTCCGTTCCAAAATATAAGTCTTGGTAGAGATTTCCACTATGGATCACATACATATGTATCCAGATACATTTTAGAGTGTAGATTCACTCATTTTGCTCCATATGTAGTCCATGGTGGAATCTATACAAAGACTTGTATTTAGGAACGGAGAGAGTACTTATTAAAGAAGAACGGAAGAGGAACATGCTAAAGAAGAGCAAGCAGATTTTGGATAATAAAATGTTCGTTGCGCAGTGCCCACACATGATGAACCAGAGCGCATTAAGAAAGCAACTCCCTGCTGTCTCTCTATATGTGGTGCACGTGCTTTTTCAAAAGTAAAGTAGGAACATTAGCTGACCAATTAAATGTTATCTGTTTTAGTAATATCAGCATCATATCAGATTCGTACTTGAGCAACAAGTTTGGAATTATGAGTGGCACGTTGTTTAGCTTGATGGATTCAGGAGCAGTGCTAAGCAGGTACGATGATGGTACTGAATATAAAGGCATGTCTACATGCAAGTCGCGTGACTTTTGTCATTTGGGTCAGTCGAGCATTTCAGGCGGTTGGATGAAGATCCTACGTCTCCTAACCCTTCTTCTTCCTCGTCTCTGATTCTTCCCATACAGAACACCGCACGGGCCGCCGGCCGGACCATCGGCCCCCGCCGCCTGTGTTCCTCCGCCACCCCACCCCCCACCCCCGCCCCCACCCGCGTCGAGTTTTCTTTGTTC